>NC_064616.1:619981185-620284215 GCF_023898315.1 Schistocerca nitens | reverse complement strand
ATGTGCACCGGTCCAGACCATATTGGCCACTGAAATTGGGTCTATGACTGAACAAAGGAAGACCACGTGCAACTGCCAGCCCCCACCACAGCCCCAGCGGTAATCGATTGAAACTGCTTAGTCGGTTCTGCCGCACCCTGTACGATGTAACCGAATAAAAATTTGTAAGATCCGAGCACCTACTGTCTTTCACATGTAAGTATGTAAAAATAAAGAAAAACTGAATTTCATGTTTTGGTTTTTCAAGTACATAGAGCAGCAGAATACGCAACATAACACTCGTATTTGTCAAGTACAAGCCCTCTTCTAATCAATTAAATGCTCTTTGATTTAAAATTAAGTCTTTTTCGTTAGTTTACTGGTGACTTCTCGTGTTAGGATTTACAACTCTTCATTCCTAAAGAGAATAATGGCGTAAGATCCTAACCTTCCAATACATAAATGCAAAGGGACGCATGAAGAATATTTTGAGCAGCCCGTACATAAAAATGCATTTATTTTCAGAAATTAAATAGAATATAGTGCCTACTGACGTTTGCAGAACAGCGATTAACATATGTCGCAATAAACCGAAAATTGTGATTCCAAAGCGAGGCTCGAATCGTTGTTTCTTTAGTGTCAAGGTGAAGAGCAAGACATAAATATCTCTGACCTTAAATTGAAAGACAACTGAGAAAGTGTAAATATAAATGAGCAACTGGGGAGTTCTTGTGTCAGTGCGTGCCCCTCTGTGTGTGATATGACCAGTGAATATCTATTGCAACAACGAGCACTGGCCACGCGAAAAGTCGTAGCGTTTAGAATACTGATCAGTGTACTTTCTGGTGGAGATTAGCCAGAGTCCATTTAGAGAGTAGTTTCATTGAAAATAAAAAAAAGTTAAGTCACCCAAAAAACCTACATAATACAACGTTATCCCAGCGCGAGGAACGAGCGCTGGCCATGCGAAAAATCGGAACAGTATAAATCCTAATATGTATTTTTTTCTGTGATTTGTAGATATACTGGGCGCATTATAACTTACTTTGTGCATGATTCTTTAGTAGTAAATTATGCCATGTATGTCGTTGCTCCAATGAGATTTGTTTCTAAAAAATTCCAGAATCCAGAACGAAGACTCACACAGTTTTTCAAATATTGTTCCTTCTTTGCCATTGTTGTCGGTAACAAGAAAATATGAAGCGATTTGAATCAATGAAAATGCACATGTCCGACTTAGGTTTATATGCGTGCAGCATATCTCTAACGAATATACCGTGTAAAGTTTTTCAAGTTTCCTGAGCTGAGTGGGATACGACGCCAGGCCTAACAGGAAATGGCTTCCTTGCAGTATTGCCAACACGTTTATATATATACAGGGTGTTTCAAAAATGACTGGTATATTTGAAACGGCAATAAAAACTAAACGAGCAGCGATAGAAATACACCGTTTGTTGCAATATGCTTGGGACAACAGTACATTTTCAGGCAGACAAACTTTCGAAATTACAGTAGTTACAATTTTCAACAACAGATGGCGCTGCGGTCTGGGAAACTCTATAGTGCGATATTTTCCACATATCCACCATGCGTAGCAATAATATGGCGTAGTCTCTGAATGAAATTACCCGAAACCTTTGACAACGTGTCTGGCGGAATGGCTTCACATGCAGATGAGATGTACTGCTTCAGCTGTTCAATTGTTTCTGGATTCTGGCGGTACACCTGGTCTTTCAAGTGTCCCCACAGAAAGAAGTCACAGGGGTTCATGTCTGGCGAATAGGGAGGCCAATCCACGCCGCCTCCTGTATGTTTCGGATAGCCCAAAGCAATCACACGATCATCGAAATATTCATTCAGGAAATTAAAGACGTCGGCCGTGCGATGTGGCCGGGCACCATCTTGCATAAACCACGAGGTGTTCGCAGTGTCGTCTAAGGCAGTTTGTACCGCCACAAATTCACGAAGAATGTCCAGATAGCGTGATGCAGTAATCGTTTCGGATCTGAAAAATGGGCCAATGATTGCTTTGGAAGACATGGCGGCCCAGACCAGTACTTTTTGAGGATGCAGGGACGATGGGACTGCAACATGGGGCTTTTCGGTTCCCCATATGCGCCAGTTCTGTTTATTGACGAAGCCGTCCAGGTAAAAATAAGCTTCGTCAGTAAACCAAATGCTGCCCACATGCATATCGCCGTCATCAATCCTGTGCACTATATCGTTAGCGAATGTCTCTCGTGCAGCAATGGTAGCGGCGCTGAGGGGTTGCCAGTTTGAATTTTGTATGGATAGAGGTGTAAACTCTGGCGCATGAGACGATACGTGGACGTTGGCGTCATTTGGACCGCAGCTGCAACACGGCGAGCGGAAACCCGAGGCCGCTGTTGGATCACCCGCTGAACTAGCTGCGCGTTGCCCTCTGTGGTTGCCGTACGCGGTCGCCCTACCTTTCCAGCACGTTCATCCGTCACGTTCCCAGTCCGTTGAAATTTTTCAAACAGATCCTTTATTGTATCACTTTTCGGTCCTTTGGTTACATTAAACCTCCGTTGAAAACTTCGTCTTGTTGTAACAACACTGTGTTCTAGGCGGTGGAATTCCAACACCAGAAAAATCCTCTGTTCTAAGGAATAAACCATGTTGTCTACAGCACACTTGCACGTTGTGAACAGCACACGCTTACAGCAGAAAGACGACGTACAGAATGGCGCACCCACAGACTGCGTTGTCTTCTATATATCTTTCACATCACTTGCAGCGCCATCTGTTGTTGAAAATTGTAACTACTATAATTTCGAAAGTTTGTCCGCCTGAAAATGTACTGTTGTCCCAAGCATATTGCAACAAACGGTGTATTTCTATCGCTGCTCGTTTAGTTTTTATTGCCGTTTCAAATATACCGGTCATTTTTGAAACACCCTGTATGTTTTGTGAAAGCATTAAACATATGATGTGGTACATATTTATATAAATGAATATGAAATTTAGTAAATCCTGCTGACACACAATTATTCAATGAGCAAGATACTGAACACCATGTAAATAACTATTTTAATACTCAGAACGGATATAATAATTAACAAGGCAATCGCAGTTGCTACATGTCCACTGCGCACTGAAAACGTGTTCATTATAGTGTTGCACACTGCAAATCACGATTGTCGGCATCAGTGCATAGAGCTACAGAACATTCTGGATTCTGCCGACGAGCTTTGAGAAGAACTTAGGCAACTCAGGGCACCAGAAAACCTTTACAAGGTATACCGACACTTGTCCCTAAAACGATAACATGAAGAACAGATATTTTAAAAAATAAATAACGCTTGAAGTACTATTAAGAAGTACATAACGTAATAAAAATAGTAGAAAAATGCATGTTTTTAGTGCTTTTCACAAACTTTATCTTCTCTTCTCAGTCAGATAATCCAATTCACATGCGAACTTGTATTTACTGGCGACAGCGCCTGACAAACGCAACGTAGTGTGCGCCAAGTATGAGAAAGCTTCGAGAGGGTTGGAGTTCAATTGTCGCGTGTCTACCACGCATGCGCAGTTCTAACAGTTACTTCAATTTCGGCGCTTGCTACGAACCTCCAGCTTCGGCCAAAACTTTGGCATATTTTGGCCGAAGCTAACGCCAAATGTTCGGTCGAACACTACCTACTGCTCATACGCAACTCAAATATACATGTTTAATGCGCATGAACCCGCTGGCAATGGCTCAAACGAATGTGAACATTTATGTCTTCATGCTCATCGGATGCAGTTTTTTATTATGAAATATTGTCTCGTCTTCATCTTAAAGCCTATGACACATTTTTCTGTTGGCAGATGTTTGTGTGTGCACTGTGTTTTGTTGATGTAAATGGCATATTTCCTTTGCAACTTAAGTTTTATTTTTTTTCCCTCTCGTTTATGTTTTGTTGCTGTAGTAGGGGGATACAGTAAAATTCTTTGTTAGAGTATCAGATCTTACCAGTCAAAATTACAAAAATGTAACTGATAACTAGAACAATGGAAAATTTCCGGAATCCCAAAAAATACTTAAACATTCTCTTAATGCCATTTGTGCCATATATTTAATGAATCCCATCAATGAGGTATCATCCCAGACAGAATAACATATGCAGATGTGAAACCACTAAACCACCTGATTTCCCTTTTAACCAGCTTCTCCAAAGTTCTTGAGAAACTTATACATAAGGGAATTATGGAGCATCTAAACCTCCACAAGGCTCTTAGCCATTGTCAATTCGGATTCTGAGCACGCCTATCAACTGATGATGCTGCATTTTGATTTACCAATAATGTTTTAGAAGCACTGAACAATAGATTACCTTCAGTTGGCGTATTTTGTGATTTAACAGCGGCCTTCGACTGTGTGAACCATGAAAGGTGTTTTTATAGTTTAAGTGGCACAATGGGAATGTGGCTTCGAACATGCCTAACTGATAGATAGCAGAGGGTATTGCTTAGTCATGGAGATGGCACAATAGTCTCATCTTGTTAGGGAACAGTAATTACATGAGTGCCACAAGGTTCTGTGCTGAGCCCCTCGCTCTTTCCTATTTTGATTAATGACCTTCCATGCTGTACAAAAGCTACTACCAAATTTACTCTCTCTGCAGATAATACATCTCTTTTAGTTGAAAAGACCTGACTAAAAAAATAATAAATAAATAAAGTGCATTCATTTCCATGGGTCTCAAAGTGCAGGAGGGCATAAATCTAAGCTTTATGATCACGATATACATAAAGAATATTCTTTTAAATTTTTAGGCCACCACATCAACAATAAATTAAATTGGTTGAACCATATTCTGGATTTGAGAAAAAGACTTAGTTCAGCAACGTATTACAGCAGCGATTGCAAATACTGTCGCTGTTAAGGCTGCTTATTTTGACGTTTTTCATTCATTGTTGATGTATGGCATGATGTTTTGGGCAATCAACCAATGGGAAATAAAGTTCCAGTCACTCAGAAAAGAACAATCTGAAACCTAAGTGGAGTGAGTAGAAATCATTCATGCAAAAATCATTTTAAAATACACAAAATATTAACAATGACCTCACAATATACCCTATCCTCTATGTCCTTTTCAGTTAAGAACCTACCAGTGCACAAAACCAACAGTGACTAACATGACAATGACAAGCTCAAAACACAACTTGCATGTGGATGGGAAAAACCTGAGCCTAATACAAAAAGGTGTACACAACTCAAGTAAAAATGTGTTTAATGCACTTCCTATGGACATACAAATTCTTACTAGTGTAATACCTCAATTAAAAGTAAATTAAAAGAATATCTTCTGGAACAATTTTTTTACTATCTTCACGAGTTCTTTGACATAAACACTTCTATATTATAAGTCAGATATGGAATATTGACTCGTAATATTTGCTGTTACCACTTTGTAACTGAACATGATGACCTATGTCAGAATGACAATGTACTTAATTTCTAGAAAAGTTGTAACTTAATAATGGAGGAATTGTAATTTATTATTGTGTTGTTTCATACCTCTGTTTTACTTTAGGGGAAGCCTAAGTTGGTATTTGCTAAGATACACTATGTGATCAAAAGTATCCGGACACCTGACTGAAAATGACTTTCAAGTTCTTGGTGCCCTCCATCGGCAATGCTGGAATTCAATATGGTGTTGGCCCACCCTTAGCCTTGGTGACATCTTCCACTCTCGCAGGCATATGTTGAATCGGGGAATGGCAGCCCATATTTCATGGAGTGCTGCATTGAGGTGAGGGATCAATGTCGGTCGGTGAGGCTTGACACAAAGTCAGTGCTCCAAAACATTCCAAAGGTTTTTACAGGATTCAGGTAAGGACTCTGTGCAGGCCAGTCCATTACAGGGATGTTATTGTTGAGTAACCACTCCGCCACAGGCTGTGCATTATGAACAGGTGTTCGATCATGTTGAAAGATTCAATCGCCATCACTGAATTGTTCTTCAACAGTGGGAAGCAAGAAGGTGCCTATAACATCAATGTAGGCCTGTGCTGTAATAGTGCCACGCAAAACAAGGAGTGCAAGCCTCCTCCATGATAAACACAACCACACCGTAACAACACCACCTACGAATTTTACTGTTGGCACTGTTCACCGAGCATTCGCCATACCCACACCCTGCCATCGGATCGCCACATTGTGTACCACGTTTCGTCACTCCACGCAGCATTTTTCCATTGTTCAATCGTCCAATATTTACACTCCTTACACCAAGCGAGGCATCGTTTGGCAGTTACCGGCATGGTATGAGGCTTATGAGCAGCCGCTGGAGCATGAAATCCAAGTTTTCTCACCTCCCACCTAACTGATATAGTACTTGCAATGAATCCTGATGCAATTTGGAATTTCTGTGAGATGGCCTGGGTAGATGTCTGCTTATTACACATTACGACCCTCTTCAACTGTCAGCAGTCTCTGTCAATCAAGAGACGAGGTCGGCCTGTACGCTTTTGTGCTGTACGTGTACCCTCACGTTTCCACTTCACCATCACATCGGAAACAGTGGACCTAGGGATGTTTAGGCGTGTGGATATCACGCGTACGGACATGTGACACAAGTGACACCCAATCACCTGACCACGTTTGAAGTCCGTGGGTTCCACGGAACTCCCCATTCTGTTCTCTCACGATGTCTAATGACTACTGAGGTCGCTGATATGGTGTACCTGGCAGCAGGTGGCAGCACAATTCACCTAATATTAAAAACGTATGTTTTTGGAGGTGTCCGGATACTTTTGATCACATAGTGTATTTTGTTCCTTTACACATATTGTAATTTGTATCTATTAGCATCTATAAGTAGGGTACTGTTATCGTGAGCAATTATAACTTGTTCCATATCTATACAATTCTCTTGTATACTGGATCTACAGAACACGAACGAATAAATGAAAACTGCAGCCAATGTAAACCCGGCCTCTTCTCAGAATAATGCCAATTTTGATGACTTTTCAATATTCTTGTATTAAGAACACTAGCCAATTGTGATACTAACCTTTTATGAAAGCCTCAAACTACCTGTATTACTTCTGGATTACACAATAAATTGTTAAACACTTTTTTCACATAGGATAATTTTTTTGAAACAGGTCTTCTTGGTTGGTTGGTTGGTTGGTTTGTGGGAGTAAAGGGACCAGACTGCAATGGTCATCGGTCCCTTTTTCCAAATACTAAAAACACCCACAGAGAATAAAAACGAGTAACTGAATGGATCACAGACAACACAGAACAAGAGAGACTTAGACAAAGACCAGACAAGACAAACTAAAATCACACAGTGTGTGACGGTGGTTGGCTGACGATAGAAACAAAAAAGGAAAAGCCAACCACCGAGAAACGCATTCAAAACTCAGATTAAAATCGTAGGCCAATGGCCAGTATCAACACAAAAGAACATAAACATTCAGAGTAAACGATAAAAACCCCCTGCCCGAATAAAACGTAAAACTAAGCCAGCCATAACAGGGTCATCAGATAAAAGGGCAGGGAGCGTATCAGGCAGCGCAAATGTCTGCCTGACAACAGCTAAAAGGGGGCAGGCCTACAAAATGTGGGCCACTGTCAAAGCCGCCCCGCAGCGACATAGAGCAGGGTCCTCCTGGCGCAGTAAATAACTGTGTGTGAGCCGGGAGTGGCCAGTGCGGAGCCGACAAAGGACGACTGAGTCCCTGTGGTTGGCTCGCATGGACGACCGCCACACAGTCGTCTCCTTAATGGCACGGAGTTTATTGGGCGTGATCCGATCGCTCCATTCATCGTACCAAAGCGCAAAAACTTTTCGGCGGAGGACTGCCCGCAAATCAGTCTCTGGGAGGCCAACATCCAGAGATGGTTTACTCGTGGCCTCTTTCGCCAGGCGGTCAACATGTTCATTGCCCGGGATACCGACATGACCGGGGGTCCACACAAAGACCACAGAGCGGCCGCAACGGGCAAGAGTATGCAGGGACTCTTGGATAGTCATCACCAGACGAGAACGAGGGAAACACTGGTCGAGAGCTCGTAAACCGCTCAGGGAATCGCTACAGATCACGAAGGACTGACCTGAGCAGGAGCGGATATACTCTAGGGCACGAAAGATTGCGACCAGCTCAGCAGTGTAAACGCTGCAGCCATCCTGCAAGGAACGTTGTTCGGAATGGTCCCCTAGAGTTGGCACGTACCCGACACGACCAGCAACCATCGAACCGTCAGTGTAAACAATGCCAGAACCCTGATACGTGGCCAGGGTGGAATAATAGCGTCGGCGGAAGGCCTCTGGAGGGACGGAGTCCTTCGGGCCCAGTGCCAAGTCGAGCCGAAGGCAAGGGCGACGAACACACCATGGGAGAGTACGCAAAGTGGCCTGGAAAGGAGGTGGAACAGTGAAAACCCTAAGCCTGGAGAGAAGCTCTTTGACGCGGACAGCGATCGTACAACCAGACCGGGGCCGACGTTCTGGCAGATGGACGACCGATTGCGGGAACAGGAGACGATAGTTTGGATGCCTGGGCAAGCTAAAAACATGGGCAGCATAAGCGGCCAGCAAACGTTGGCGCCGTAACCGCAGGGGAGGGACACCTGCCTCCACTAGTATGCTGTCCACAGGGCTGGTGCGGAAGGCACCAGTGGAAAGTCGTATCCCACTGTGTAGTATTGGGTCCAGTACCCGCAACGCAGATGGGGAAGCGGAGCCATAAGCCAGGCTCCCATAATCGAGACGGGACTGGATTAATGCCTGGTAGAGCCGTAACAAGGTAGATCGGTCGGCGCCCCCAGCTGGTGTGGCTCAAGCATCGCAGAGCATTGAGATGCCGCCAACACGCCTGTTTAAGCTGCCGAATATGAGGCAGCCAAGTCAACCGGGCATCAAAAAGTACACCCAAAAACCTGTGGGTCTCCACCACAGCAAGAAGTTCGCCGTCAAGATAAAGCCGCGGCGCAGGATGGACCGTTCGGCGCCGGCAGAAATGCGTAACGCGGGTCTTGGCAGCCGAAAACTGAGAACCACGCGCCACAGCCCAAGACTGCGCCTTGCGGATAGCGCCCTGTAGCTGACGTTCAGCAGCTGCAATGCCAATAGAGCTATAGTAAAGGCAGAAGTCGTCAGCATACAGGGAAGCGGAGACAGAATTGCCCACGGCCGCAGCGAGCCCGTTAATGACTATTAAAAACAGGCAGACACTTAAAACAGAACCCTGTGGCACACCGTTCTCCTGGACGTGGGAGGAACTATATGAGGCCGCGACTTGCATGCGGAAGGTACGATACGACAGAAAATTGCGGATAAAAAGCGGCAGAGGACCCCGAAGACCCCATCCATGAAGCGTAGAAAGGATGCGATGACGCCATGTCGTATCGTACACCTTCCGTATGTCGAAAAAGACAGCGACCAGGTGCCGACGGCGGCCAAAGGCAGTACGGATGGCCGACTCCAGGCTCACCAGATTGTCGGTCATGGAGCGGCCTTTACGGAACCCACCCTGAGACGGAGGCAGAAGTCCCCGAGACTCCAGTACCCAATTCAAGCGCTGGCTCACCATCCGTTCAAGCAACTTGCAAAGAACGTTGGTGAGGCTAATGGGACGGTAGCTGTCTACCTCCAGAGGGCTCTTTCCAGGTATCAAAACGGGGATGACAATGCTTTCCCGCCATTGCGACGGAAACTCCCCCTCGACCTGAAGACGGTTGTAAAGATCGAGGAGGCGCCGCTGGCAGTCCACTGAAAGGTGTTTCAGCATCTGACAGTGGATGCCATCTGGCCCAGGAGCGGTATCAGGGCAAGCGGCTAGGGCACTGGGAAATTCCCACTCACTGAATGGAGCATTTTAAGATTCTGGGTGGTGGGTGCGAAACAAAAGGCTCCGACGTTCCATCCGCTCTTTAATGGAGCGGAAGGCCAGTGGGTAATTGGAAGAAGCAGAACTAAGAGCAAAATGCTCTGCCAAGCTGCTGGCAATTTCGTCGGAGTCTGTACAATATGCTCCATTCAGTGAGAGCGCAGGGACGCTGACAGGGGTCCGATAGCCATAGAGGCGTCGGATCTTGGCCCAGACCTGCGATGGAGAGACATGGAGGCCAATGGTGGACACATACCGCTCCCAGCACTCCTGCTTGCTTTGGCTGATAAGGCGGCGAGCCCGCGCACGCAGCCGTTTGAAGGTGATGAGGTGGTCAATGCAGGGATGTCGCTTGTGACGCTGTAGCACCCACCGGCGATCTTTAATCGCTGCAGCGATCTCAGGCGACCACCAAGGCACAGTCCGCCGCCGAGGGGACCCAGAGGAACGGGGAATGGCAGATTCGGCGGCAGTAACGATGCTGGTGGTGACCGATTGAACCACCGCATCAATGTCATTAGAGAGAGGCTCAAGAGCGGCAGTGGAGGAGAACAAGTCCCAGTCAGCCTTATTCATAGCCCATCTGCAGGGACGCCCAGAAGAGTGACACCGAAGCAGTGACAGAAAGATCCGAAAGTGGTCACTACCACACAGGTCGTCATGCACACTCCATTGGACAGACGGTAAGAGGCTAGGACTACAGACTGA
The DNA here is from genome assembly GCF_023898315.1 of Schistocerca nitens. NCBI lineage: Eukaryota > Metazoa > Arthropoda > Insecta > Orthoptera > Acrididae > Schistocerca > Schistocerca nitens. The sequence goes on along the minus strand of NC_064616.1, from coordinate 620,273,679 downwards.
AAGGTCAATGGCGGAGTATGTGCCATGCAACACACTGAAGTATGTGAAGGCACCATCATTTAAAATCGAGAGATCGAGCTGCGACAATAAATGCTCAACGGTGGCGCCTCGACCTGTTGCCACTGACCCACCCCACAGAGGGTTATGGGCGTTGAAGTCGTCCAATAGCAAGAAAGGTGGCGGCAATTGGGCTATCAGCGCAGCCAGGACATGCTGCGAGACATCACCATCCGGTGGAAGGTAAAGACTGCAGACGGTAACAGCCTGTGGCGTCCACACCCGAACAGCGACAGCCTCTAAAGGTGTTTGGAGAGGGACAGACTCGCTGTGCAGAGTGTGAAGGACATACACCAGACACCCTTTCATATGCTGCCCGGTTCTTATAATAACCCCCATAGCCACGGAGGGCGGGGGTTCGCCTTGCTGGAAACCAAGTTTCCTGAAGAGCAACGCAGAGGAAAGGGTGAAGGCTGATAAGTTGGCGGAGCTCAGCTAGATGGTGGAAGAAACCGCTGCATTTCCACTGGAGGATGGTATTGTCCATGGCGGAGAAAGGCGTGACGGGACTGGGAAGGCAGATTACGCCGCTGGGTCACCTGCTGCCTCCGATGGAGCACCCGTGCAAGTGCTATCTATTGCGTCTGAGGGACCGGCGAGATTGAAGTCCTCAGCGGACGCAAGGATCTCCACCTAATCCTCAGACGCAGAGCTTTTAGGTAGTGGTGGAGTAGGTGCCACCGCAGGTATTTTGGTCTTACGGGTCTTCAAAGTCGTTTTCTCTCGCTGTTCCTTTGGTTGCCGTTGTTGAGAGGGCTTATTGGAGTCAGTCTCCGGGACCGAAGAGGATCGTGAAGCCTGTCGACCAGCGACCTGTGGCTTCTTCAGCCACTGGTTGGTGTCTGCTGTGCCGCTGGTAGGAACGTGGGAAGGGAGTGACCCAAGAGATCCCTTCCAAGCGGGAGAAGCCGAAGAACACTTACGCTTCTCCAGCTTAGAAGTGGGGACTGGTGTCCCCAGTGGTTTAGTGGGTGCTGCTCCCGAGGTAGATGGTGCGGGAGCAACAGCGAGAGAAGGGGCCCCCATCGTCAAGGGGGCAGGTGAGGTCCTCTGACTCTGAGAGCTGACTGTATGTCTTGCAGCTGAAGGAGCTGGAGCAGGAGTGACAGTGGAGGCATAAGATGACATCATGCGCACGGGATGTAGCCGTTCAAATTTCCACTTAGCCTCAGTGTAGGTCAGTCGGTCCAGGGTCTTATATTCCATGATTTTGCGTTCTTTCTGTAAGATACTGCAGTCCAGTGAGCAAGGGGAATGAGGCTCTCCACAGTTGACACAGACGGGAGGCGGAGCACATGGAGTATCGGGATGAGATGGGCGTCCACAATATCGACATGTGAGGCTAGAAGTACAGCGAGAGGACATGCGACAGAACTTCCAGCACTTAAAGCACCGCATTGGGGGAGGGATATAGGGTTTGACATCACATCGGTAGACCATCACCTTGACCTTCTCCGGTAATGTATCACCTTCGAAGGCCAAGATGAAGGCACCGGTAGCTATCTGATTGTCCCTCGGACCCCGATGAACGTGCCAGACGAAATGTACACCTCGGCACTCTAAATTGGCGCGCAGCTCGTCATCAGACTGCAAAAGTAGGTCCCGATGAAAAATAATACCCTGGACCATATTTAAACTCTTATGTGGGGTGATGGTAACGTTAACATCCCCCAACTTGTCACAAGCAAGTAACCTGCGTGACTGGGCAGAGGATGCCGTTTTTATTAAAACTGACCCAGAGCACATTTTGGACAAGCCCTCCACCTCCCCAAACTTGTCCTCTAAATGCTCTACAAAGAACTGAGGCTTCACGGATAGAAACGAGTCACCATCAGCTCTAGTACAGACGAGATACCTGGGCGGATACACGTCACTGCCTTTCGTTCCTCCCATGGTGTGGCCAGGGATGGGAGCAATTTGGGGTCATGAACGTTAGCTATAAAATGAGCCCTCGAACGCTGGCCGCCAGCGAGAGATGATGTACCACGCTTCATTGCGGGTCATCCGCCCTGATGCCACCTACTCCGACCAAGGGCCCTCCCCACGGGCGCCACCCAGCCGCACCAATAGCCACCTGGCAGGATGGCCATTGCCGGGAGTCCTGATGCCCCAGGGAGATGGGCATCTACTCCTTGGCATACGTGGGGAGTTAACGACGCAGGCATCAGTAGAGTGATCCCTGTGTTGTCAGGGGGCTACAACCAACAGGGTACATGGCGGCCCCACCACAACGGACTGGCTACCGTGCTGGATCTCAGGTGCAAAAATGTCCAAGGTCGTCGTCGCAGTTAAAAGCAACACTGCAGAGTGCAGCGTGGTAATCGCACCCAGGGATGTATCCTCGCCCAAGAGATGGAAAGCGAGCGGGACAGCATTGCAACGACGAAAAAGCCGGCTAAAGGTCTCAATGCACGACGGATACAGTGCACCATGTAAGGCGCCCTTCCCCAATTGGCTCGCTCTTCGGAATAATTTAGAAAGATGGAGGTCAAACCCGAGAGGGGACCATCACATAAGGCCGAAACATTTGAGACTCCTTTTAGTCGCCTCTTACGACAGGCAGGAATACCGCGGGCCTATTCTAACCCCCGAACCCGCAGAGGGGGCAGGTCTTCTTGCACGTGAATACTTTGCACTCGCTGCACTGGTATATAGTGTTTCTTGCAGCCTTTCCTGTTTGCCTACAGCAAATAAAAAATAGTATTTCATGGTTCAGGAAATGAGGAAACATCAGAAAACAATGTTTCACGAAATCAAAACGAGAAATACTCACTTGAAGTTCCACACAATTCTTCCTGCACAGTGAGGATCATCAAGCCATTCGTCAATAGCATCATCCTCACTGTCATTCTCAACAAAATCTTGCTCCGATTCACAAAACCTTCGTTGTTCATAAGACACATGAAGCCGTGTCCTTTGTTTCTTTTCATACTGAACGAATAGCCGCCGCCCTACAGCAGGTTAACTCTGTTTTGAAGCTGTAAGTCCCTCACAACACAGTGAAAACAGATCAAGCTCGTCAATATACATTGTTTCACATTTAAAGCAGGAGAAATTGTACACCGTCACTTGTCGAAATCAGCAGTCTTCCGAAACTTTCGCGTCCCATCAGTTGATGGGATTGGCAATGAAAGTGTACATTTAAATGCATTATGCAATATGGGACAAATCAAAAACATTTATTAAATGTCTTGAATGTCATTTTTGTTCTACTCATTCCATTGTATTACAAAAACCTAATTATAATTTCATATTGCTTGCTATAAATACGGTATGTACCGCATTTGAAGATGACCACCTCTATAAAGTGCACTCGAAAATCCATGTAACTTCCATTTGAAATTTAAACCATAACAGCTGACTGGTACAAGACAGATACGATGATGAGTTGTCAGCACTGGAATACAAACAGGAAAACATTCCCCCTCTCACATCCTCTGCCCCACATTGGCCGCGCTACTTACCCCCTACTCCTGATGTAAACAGCTAACTTTACTTAGCTCACGGCCGAATACGCCAAAGTCAGTTAAAATTAAGCAAATCTTAAAATATTACATTCTATGTAAGTATGTTTGATTGTTACTGACAAGAAAACAACACTCTTAAGAAGCTCTTAATGTTAGTTAATTGCTAGATGCATATTATTAGAAAATACGGCTGTGGACCGCAGGCCTCATGAATACTCGATTTGCGCAGCACAGGGCCCGCTGTGTGACGACCACTGATCTAATGACTTTATTGCATTCTCTTCGGACCATTCCAGCACAATGTAGACAAGATGGCAGACGAAAGTATTGTTGGTTTTCTGTACTGCTAGCACTGAAGTGGAGAGGGTGTGAACTTCCTTTGATGGTCTGCTGAAGAACTGAAAACCAGCAGAACATGCATTAACAACTGTGAATGCGAATCACACACGACCAAACTATGTTTGCACACGCATGCCTACCATTTACACCAGAGAGAATTCTTATTCGCTGTCGAATGTTTGCTTTGGTGTAAATGGGACTTAATGCATTTCACACAGTGCTACAAGAAACAGTGCTGTGTATTGGAGGCCACGCTCACAAAGGATCCTATACATATCACGTATTTACAGTTGCAGTTTGTCCTTTACCAATCCAAGCATATCTTTTTTGTGGTGGCCAAAAGATGGCTTTGATAGTTTTTTTTCTTTTTTTATTCCTTCAAGGATTTTCGCAATACCACTGCGCCGAATGATGGCAGCTCTTTGCATGTAGGATGCAGAAGTGCGTGGTCCTTCTTTTAGTGCACTGCATGTCTTAACATACCGTCTGCTTTTGTTTTAATTAGAATGTCTGAAAGTGGAACACATCCATTGTGTTCTAGCTTCACCGTGAATTGCGTGTTTTTAGGATGCTGTTCAGGGGAGAAGCAGTTTTTTGTGCAATCTTCCGAAAGTACTCCATATAGAGATTGGAAATCCCAGTGACAAGTGGAAAGCCCATGGCTACTCCATCAACTTGTTCACGTAACTCCCCACCACATGTGAAGTAGGTTGCGGTAAGTACATGTTCAATGAGTCTGGGACTCAAAATGTTCTAAGAATACCAAAGCATCAAGTTCTCCTGTGGACTAAATGACTGTCAAAGCTTGCAAGGAGGCCGCCTTTCTGCAGCTGCATCCCTTTCAGTTTGGTCATAATTCGGCAACCTTCTGGATTTGTGATGCGAGATACTTTGCCACTCCATATATGGGTGCTTTAATGTTATTGACTATTGATCACAGAGATGCACCTTCTTTGTGACTTTTAGGCAATCCAGACAAATGTAGTGGTGCTGGAGCCTCTGGGGAGACCTAGGGTATTCCATATCTCCTTTCATCAGAGGTGACTCATGAAGCAGAGCTATTGTTTTTCTTCTAATCTTTGGTGCTGGATCCTAATTTAGCTTCCTGTAGGATCTTTGGTGTTGGGTCCTCCTTTAGCATCCTGTAGTACAGTGCTCATTTTCTACTGATATTCATCAGTACACATTAAAACTATTGTGTCCTCATCTCTTCGCAGTTTTAGTGCCCTACATTCTGCTTTTGTCATATGTGGTTTCAGAAGTTGGTATTTTTCATGGAATCCGGCATGTTCTCCATCTAATTTGCTGTATCTTTTGAACTGGCAGCCCACACATATTGCTTCTTCAACACCACTAATACAGTGTACAGTCATATAAATGTGACCACCATCTATGTTCAATGACAACGTAGTATAACCACTGACAGACAGCAGGTGGCAGCACTAGCAGTGTGTCAGGGAGATGTGGAAAGCAGTGCAGTCATTGTAATGCAGAAATGGAGCAACTGATTTGACGTTCAGAAGGGCATGATCATTGGTTTTTGGGCCAAGAGTGGAAGCGTTTCCAAAATGGCTAAGCCTGTGAACTGTTTGCATTCCACCATGGTTAAAGTTTACCGTGAATGACAGAATGGTGCTATCAAAAACCGGCGACAAGGTAACTGTGGTGCACTATGGACCATAGATGAAAGAGGTGAATGGTGGCTGCCTACATGTGTACAGACGAATGGACATGTATCTACTGAGCAACTGACCACCCAAATTGACAAAGGAGGTATCAACTGTGTCTGCTCAATAACTGTTCAGTCAACATTGCTGTGTATGTGCCTCTGAAGCAGGCGGCTAGTTCATGCACCCATGTTGACTGCCGTTAATCGGTGATGAAGATTAGAATTTGCACACCAGTACCACAACTAGATGTCCACTGACAGGTGGCCTTTTCACATGAATCATGTTTTATACTTGATCGGACCTTGCAACAATGATCATAATGGTCCAGGCTGTAGGAGAGAGCCCTATAGCCTGGGTAATGTTTTCATGGCATTCCCTGTGTGATATCATTCTGGAAGGCACAGTGGATCAACGTAAGTATGCATCTATCCTTGGGAACGGGAACCATGTCCACCACTACATGTAGTTTGTTTTGTCTCGCCACTGTGGCATCTACCAGCAGACCAGTGCAACATGTCACACAGCTCGCACTGTATATGTGTAGTTCAGAGAGCACTAGGATGAATTTACCATGCTCCCCTGGCCATCAGACCTTCAGGTTTTAAACCGAATTGAGAATCTGTGGGACCATCTCGATCAGGCTGTTTGTGCCATGGATTCTCAGCTGAGAAACCTAGCGTGGCTGGCCATGGTACTAAAGAGTGAGGTGGCACAGTGGTTAGCACACTGGACTCACATTCTGGATGACAGTTCAAACCCGCGTCTGACCATCCTGATTTAGGTTTCCTGTGATTTCCCTACATCACTTCAGGCAAATGCTGGGATGGTTCGTTTGACAAGGCATGGTCGATTTCCTTTCCCATCCTTCCCTAATCCGATGGAATCTATGACCTCGCTATTTGGTCCCATCCCCCAAATCAGCCAGCCATGGTAATGGAGTCGGCAAGGCTCCACATCTTTGTAGGTACCTTCCTGCACACCTCACAGTAGTCCACACTGCAAAAGGTGGTTATTCAGGCTTTTGACAGATGGTCACAGTAATGTGATGTACAGTGTAATATCCTGTTTTGGTATTGTGTTTAGAACACGAGAAAAAGTTCATCTCTCTGTAGGACAATGCTGATGGCATCATCTTCTTCATTCATCAAGTTCACAATATCGTTCTGGTATCATCGACACTCTGGATCTTCATCTGAGCTTCCACCAGCCTCTTGTATTTTGCTGTTGGCTTATGAACTGCAATCTGCCCACTCCCAGAAATGTAGTGTACCAGTGATATGTACATGCCATGTGAGTTGAGTCCATGCATTCGTGCCCAGTTCTCTTTGTGTGTAGCAAATGTGTTCCTCACTATGACCTGGCTCAGTCATCATAGAATCTGTGTTACATTTGATTTTACTAGCTGTCATAGTCACGCAAAGTGTAGTAAACTATCCTTGTCCCGACACCATTGGAAAAAGGCTCATATGATAAATATCTCTGCCTGTCTGAAGCATTTTTTCTGTAACTATTTTAACCTGCAGTCACATGTAGGTAAGTTACAATTTTTCAACTGTAAATTTTGTGTACTTACACTTCTGGAAGGGCCAGTACAAAACAATCTGTACCTTAAAATACAGGAATTACGACCATGAATACTGGTACAGCTTCATTAAATTATACAATATATGTGATAATGAAATTTCTGGCTTAGAAGTTTATCAACCCTTTTGGTTTCCCTGTAATCTTCCACTGTTTTTATATCACAAACACACATTTTATTTAATATATTGAAAAATACTGAAAATAATTAAACATAATTTTCAGGATGATGATGCCTTACTCAAATACACATGTTAAAATTTTGGGATTGTAGTGTCTGTATTTTGATGGAACTCAAAATTAAGAAAAAACTCATCATCTTGTAAATTATTTTAGTCTTCAAACTTCAGTATACTTTACTTTGCTATACATCCAAATATGCTACACTGTTTTATATATTTTGACAATTTGTATGGTTTATTGTGCAACTTAACACTAGCCTGAGCTACATACACACAATGGCCACAGTGATGAGGAGGAAGGGATCCTCGATCTCTCTCAGCACGTAAGATGAATCTGCGTGTAGCTAGTGTACGAGAAGCACTTGTTTCCCCACAAATTACACTGTCAAAAGAGTGCATACTACATAACTAAGTTAATCACAAATTAGGGTTACGTGCTCTGCTGTAATGATGCACATATATTACTTTTATGGTGCTGCCACCAGGATATTTTAGACAATTGCCCCCATAATAAAACTTGGCACCCGTAGTTGCCAAACAACTTTGTATGCTGTGGCTGTGAAGATATACAGGGCGATCTATTCGTAGTGACCGGGCCAAATATCTCACGAAATAAGCATCAAACAAAAAAACTACAAAGAACAAAACTTGTCTAGCTTGAAGGTGGAAACCAGATGGCACTATGGTTGGTCCGCTAGATGGCGCTGCCATAGGTCACACGGATATCAACTGCATTTTTTAAAAATAGGAGCCCCCATTTTTTTATTACATATTCGTGTAGTACCTAAAGAAATATGAATGTTTTAGTTGGACCACTTTTTTCACTTTGTGATAGATGGCACTGTAATAGTCACAAACGTGTAAGTACGTGGTATCACATAATATTCCGCCAGTGCAGATGGTATTTGCTTCGTGATACATTACCTGTGTTAAAATGGACTGTTTACCAATTGCAGAAAAGGTCGATATCGCGTTGATGTACAGCTGTTGTGATCAAAATGTCAACGGGTGTGTGCTATGTTGCTACGTATGCTACTCGGTATCATGGATGACATCATCCAAGTGTCCGGACCATTTGCCGGATAGTTACGTTATTTAAGGAAACAGGAAATGTTCAGCCACATGTGAAATGTCAGATATGACCTGCAACAAATGATGATGCCCAAGTAGGTGTTTTAGCTGTTGTCGCGGCTAATCCGCACATCAGCAGCAGACTAATTGTGTGAGAATCAGGTATCTCAAAAACGTCGGTGTTGAGAATGCTACATCATCATTGATTGCACCCGTACCATATTTCTATGCACCAGGAATTGCATGGCGACGACTTTGAATGTTGTATACAGTTCTGCCACTGGGCACAAGAGAAATTACGGGACAGTGACAGATTTTTTGCATGCGTTCTATTTAGCAACGAAGCGTCACTCATCGACAGCGGTAACGCAAACCGGCATAATATGCAGTATTGGGCAAAGAAAAATCCACGATGGCTGCCACAAGGGGAACATCAGCGACCTTGGCAGGTTAATGTATGGTGCGGCATTATGGGAGGAATGATAATTGGCCCCCATTTTATCGATGGCAATCTAAATGGTGCAGTGTATGCTGATTTCCTATATAATGTTCTACCGATGTACTACAAGACATTTCACTGCATGACAGAATAGCAATGTACTTCCAATATGATGGGTGTGTGGCACATAGCTCGCGTGCGGTTGAAGCGGTACTGATTAGCATATATCATGACAGTGGATTGGTCATCGAAGCACCATGGCCCGCACGTTCACCGGCTCTGACATGCCCGGATTTCTTTCTGTGGGGAAAGTTGAAGGATATTTGCTATCGTGATCCACCGACAACGCCTGACAACATTCGTCAGCGCATTGTCAATGCATGTGCGAACATTACGGAAGGGGAACTACTAGCTGTTGAGAGGAATGTCGTTACACGTACTGCCAAACGTATTGCGGTTGACGGACATCATTTTGAGCATTTGTTGCATTAATGTGGTATTAACAGGTAATCACGCTGTAACAGCATGCGTTCTCAGAAATGATAAGTTCACAAGGGTACATGTATCACGTTGGAACAACCGAAATAAAATGTTCAAACATACCTACGTTCTGTATTTTAATTTAAAAAACATACCTGTTACCAACTGTTCGTCTAAAATTGTGAGCCTTATGTTTGTGACTATTACAGCGCCATCTATCACAAAGCGCAAAAAGGGGTCCAACTAAAACATTTATATTTCTTTACGTACTACACGAATATGTAATAAAAAATGGGGGTTCCAATTTTTAAAAAAACTCAGTTGATATCCGTTTGAGCTATGGCAGCGCCATCTGGTGGGCCAACCATAGCGCCATCTGGTTTCCCCCTTCAAGCTATACAAGTTTCGTTCTTTGTAGTTTTTTCATTTGATGCTTATTTCATGAGATATTTGTCCTGTTCACGATCAATGGACCACTCTGTAGAACTATCCTCATAGATCCAAGGTGATTTAGGATCCACTTGAGTGGCAATCATCAAATTAATGTGTTACCAATGACACTTGAATTTGCTTGGTAAAAATGTATGGAAGATGAGACGTTGTGATACAATTTATATATTATGCTTAGAATACTAGATCATCCGCCCCCCATGAACCATGGACCTTGCCGTTGGTGGGGAGGCTTGCGTGCCTCAGCGATACAGATAGCCGTACCGTAGGTGCAACCACAACGGAGGGGTATCTGTTGAGAGGCCAGACAAACGTGTGGTTCCTGAAGAGGGGCAGCAGCCTTTTCAGTAGTTGCAACGGCAACAGTCTGGATGATTGACTGATCTGGCCTTGTAACACTAACCAAAACGGCCTTGCTGTGCTGGTACTGCGAACGGCTGAAAGCAAGGGGAAACTAAAGCCGTAATTTTTCCCGAGGGCATGCAGCTTTACTGTATGGTTAAATGATGATGGCGTCCTCTTGGGTAAAATATTCCGGAGGTAAAATAGTCCCCCATTCGGATCCCTTAATCGGGCAGGTAGGTTAGAAAATTTAGAAAGGGAAATGGATAGGTTAAAGTTAGATATAGTGGGAATTAGTGAAGTTCAGTGGCAGGAGGAACAAGACTTCTGGTCAGGTGACTACAGGGTTATAAACACAAAGTCAAATAGGGGTAATGCAGGAGTAGGTTTAATAATGAATAGGAAAATAGGAATGCAGGTTAGCTACTACAAGCAGCATAGTGAACACATTATTGTGGCCAAGATAGATACGAAGCCCACGCCTACTACAGTAGTACCAGTTTATATGCCAACTACCTCTGCAGATGGCGAAGAAATTGAAGAAATGTATGATGAAATAAAAGAAATTATTCAGATAGTGAAGGGTGACGAAAATTTAATAGTCATGGGTGACTGGAAATCGGTAGTAGGAAAAGGGAGAGAAGGAAACATAGTAGGTGAATATGGATTGGGGGGAAGAAATGAAAGAGGAAGCCGCCTGATAGAATTTTGCACAGAGCACAACTTAATCATAGCTAACACTTGGTTCAAGAATCATAAAAGAAGGTTGTATACATGGAAGAAGCCTGGAGATACTGACAGGTTTCAGATAGATTAGATAATGGTAAGACAGAGATTTAGGAACCAGGTTTTAAATTGTAAGACATTTCCAGGGGCAGATGTGGACTCTGACCACCATCTATTGGTTATGAACTGCAGATTAAAACTGAAGAAACTGCAAAAAGGTGGGAATTTAAAGAGATGGGACCGGGATAAACTGAAAGAACCAGAGGTTGTAGAGAGCTTCAGGGAGAGCATAAGGGAACAATTGACAGGAATGGGGAAAGAAATGAAGTAGGAGAAGAATGGGTAGCTTTGAGGAATGAAATAGTGAAGGCAGCAGAGGATCAAGTAGGTAAAAAGACGAGGGCTAGTAGAAATCCTTGGGTAACAGAAGAAATATCGAATTTAATTGATGAAAGGAGAAAATATAAAAATGCAGTAAATGAAGCAGGCAAAAATGAATACAAACATCTCAAAAATGAGATCGACAGGAAGTGCAAAATGGCTAAGCAGGGATGGTTTGGTTTGGTTGTTCGGGGAAGGAGACCAGACAGCGTGGTCATCGGTCTCATCGGATTAGGGAAGGATGGGGAAGGAAGTCGGCCGTGCCCTTTCAGAGGAACCATCCCAGCATTTGCCTGGAGTGTGCAGGGATGGCTAGAGGACAAATGTAAGGATGTAGAGGCTTATCTCACTAGGGGTAAGATAGATACTGCCTACAGGAAAATTAAAGAAACCTTTAGAGATAAGAGAACCACTTATGTGAACATCAAGAGCTCAGATGGAAACCCAGTTCTAAGCAAAGAAGGGAAAGCAGAAAGGTGGAAGGAGTGTATAGAAGGTCTATACAAGGGCGATGTACTTGAGGACAATATTATGGAAATGGAAGAGGATGTAGATGAAGATGAAATGGGAGATACGATACTGCGTGAAGAGTTTAACAGAGCACTGAAAGATCTGAGTCGAAACAAGGCCCCCGGAGTAGACAACATTCCATTGGAACTACTGACGGCCTTGGGAGAGCCAGTCCTGACAAAACTCTACCATCTGGTGAGCAAGATGTATGAAACAGGCGTAATACCCTCAGACTTCAAGAAGAATATAATAATTCCAATCCCAAAGAAAGCAGGTATTGACAAATGTGAAAATTACCGAACTATCTGTTTAATAAGTCACAGCTGCAAAATACTAACGCGAATTCTTTACGGAAGAATGGAAAAACTAGTAGAAGCCGACCTCGGGGAAGATCAGTTTGGATTCCGTAGAAATGTTGGAACACATGATGCAATACTGACCCTACGACTCATCTTAGAAGCTAGATTAAGGAAGGGCAAACCTACGTTTCTAGCATTTGTAGACTTAGAGAAAGCTTTTGACAGTTTTGACTGGAATACTCTCTTTCAAATTCTGAAGGTGGCAGGAGTAAAATACAGGGAGCGAAAGGCTATTTACAATTTGTACAGAAACCAGATGGCAGTTATAAGAGTCGAGGGACATGAAAGGGAAGCAGTGGTTGGGAAGGGAGTGAGACAGGGTTGTAGCCTCTCCCCGATGCTATTCAATCTGTATATTGAGCAAGCAGTGAAGGAAATAAGAGAAAAATTTGGAGTAGGTATTAAAATCCATGGAGAAGAAATAAAAACTTTGAGGTTCGCCGATGAGATTGTAATTGTATCAGAGACAGCAAAGGACTTGGAAGAGCAGTTGAACGGAATGGATAGTGTCTTGAAAGGAGGATATAAGATGAACATCAACAAAAGCAAAACGAGGATAATGGAATGTAGTCGAATTAAGTCCGGTGATGCTGAGGGTATTAGATTAGGAAATGAGACACTTAAAGTAGTAATGGAGTTTCGCTATTTGGGGAGCAAAATAACTGATGATGGTCAAAGTAGAGAGGATATAAAATGTAGACTGTCAATGGCAAGAAATGCGTTTCTGAAGAATAGAAATTTGTTAACATCGAGTATAGATTTAAGTGTCAGGAAGTCGTTTCTGAAAGTATTTGTATGGAGCATAGCCATGTATGGAAGTGAAACATGGACGATAACTAGTTTGGACAAGAAGAGAATAGAAGCTTTTGAAATGTGGTGCTACAGAAGAATGCTGAAGATTAGATTGGTAGTCACATAACTAATGAGGAAGTATTGAATAGGATTGGGGAGAAGAGAAGTTTGTGGCACAACTTGACTAGAAGAAGGGATCGGTTGGTAGGACATGTTCTGAGGCATCAAGGGATCACTAATTTAGTATTGGAGGGCAGCGTGGAGGGTAAAAATCGTAGAGGGAGACCAAGAGATGAATACACTAAGCAGATTCAGAAGGATGTAGGTTGCGGTAGGTACTGGGAGATGAAGAGGCTTGTACAGGATAGAGTAGCATGGAGAGCTGCATCAAACCAGTCTCAGGACTGGAGACCACAACAACAGCAACTAGATCATCACAGTGCAGAGACCTCCTGGTTTGCTGTGTGTCTTAAATTGACTATGTTTTCTTTTAAATTGCTGTATATAGATTTTTTGTTTATTGTCATTTTTACTTATTTTGAACAGTCCCAACATTTTAATTATGTTTATAATTTAGTGTCTCATGTTTTGATCCTGTTCACTTCACCCTTTATTGTGGACGGAAAGTGGACACCAAGTGTCACGATTTCAAGGAAGAATGGGGAGAAAGGTAGGTCTTTGTGGAAATGAAGGGCCAGGAAACTATTTGCATAATATGCAGTGGAAGTGTTGCCATTTCCCTAGATTCGATGCAGTGATACTAAACCAAATATTTTATAATATTTTGAAAGCCACATGTCAGGTTCACAAATCTCAGTAACATTTTTGCTGCTTAGTTTGTGATATTCCAGTATATGCACAGAAGGCCTAATGTAATCTCAATTATTGAAGTTTCTTTATCTGAGGCAACTACCACTGCCTGCTGGCTTCTTTGGGAACATGATGGTGCATCAGTAGCATTCCCGCTGAAGCAATTAATTCTACCACTCACTGTACTATCTCACAATCCACAGTTTAAAAAAGTATTTGCTCTGAGGTAATTGGCAGTGTTGAAGACTCGGTTGCTGATCTATTGTCGTCTCGCGATCTGTTGGAATGCTAATGGCAGGGAAAGTAGTAAGGTGTTAAGTGGTTGAATGTCTTTTTAAGTTCTCATTTATTGCACCTGCAGTATTTTTCCAACATGCGCCATGCTGACACTCATGCTGTTCTGTGAACTAGTGTCCTTCATGTCTGCCAAATGTGCTCTGCTGCATTTCTGCGGAGCTGACAAGGTCACCAGACTTTTTATTTTACACAGATATGTTGCACATGAACCATTGCCACTCAGATCATGTATCAGGCTGCCCAACAGGTTAAACAATCTCATTCTTAGGAAAAAACACACTGGATGCAGTAAATAACTTTATTGAGAAGATATGCAAATCATTGGATCAGAGGAGTAAAGTCGCAGGTATCTTCTGCGATCTTTCAAAAGTATTTGACTCTGTGAACCATGACTTGCTTATTTACAAATTAAACAAATATGGGATTAAGGACAAAGCTCTGAAATGGCTCACATCATACTTGCACAACAGAAAGCAAAGGGTAAGTTTCACATCAAATGCAGTGAATTATTATTCTAAATGAAGTACAGTATCACAAGGTGTACCTCAAGGCTCCATTTTGGGGCCAATCCTGTTCCTATACTATGTAAATGACTTGCCCATAAATATAAATTCAACATCAGTTCTGTTTGCGGATGATACTTCTGTTTTAATCGAAGATGATGCAGAAAAAATTCAGAGCTCCATTGTGAGCACAATGGGTACTCTAGAAAACTGGTTCTAGTTAAATGGCTTGAAACTGAACATTGCAAAAACCAATATGGTACATTTCAAAACCAAACATTTGAAATGTGTGGATCTTAAAATACATCATCACAATCATCCTATGGAAGAAGTTAACACAGTCAAATTCCTAGGACTAAATGTGGACAACAACTTAAACTGGAGTACACATATTGAGTTCCTATCAAATAAACTGAGCAGCTTTGCTTTTGCAATGCAAATACTAGCAAACTCTACTGGACACGAGTACACGAAAAATAGCATATCATAGTTATTTTGAATCTGCCATTAGGTATGGTATCATTTTCTGGGGAAATTCAAGTAGTGTATCTCGAATACTGAAACTGCAAAAGAAAATTATAAGATACATGTGTAGTGCACAACAAACAGAATCTTGTCGCCCATTATTTCGGAACCTGCAAATCCTAACAGTTCCCTCCATATACATTTATGAAAATATAATCTTTGTTCACAGTAGACAAAAATTATTTGAGGAAAATCATTTTAACCACACATACAACACAAGAAATAAAAATAATTTTATGTTACCCACACCCAATTTGAAATTAATGCACTAACTCCACAGTATATGGGGATGACAATATATAACAAGCTAATGGGCAAAAATATATTTAATATGAAGCCAGAGTCTAAAAATAAGGCTACAGCAGATTCTGTGGGAGAAATGCTACTATTCAGTAGAAGAATTCAGAGGATGACATGATAATTTGAGCAAGGGGTAATTAACTGTTAGTCTTTTATTATATGTGTAACAAAACTGTATTATTATTATGATACCATTTGTTAAAATCAGGTGTTGTATGTATATGGTAAAACTTTACCAAAATTTTGACATGTCTCCTGTACCTGAATCAAATGATTTAGATTATGTAAATTATGAGAATAATAAACCACAATTCACAATTCACTGATGTTAGGGAGACTACCTTACATTTTCCTGCATTTGACAGAGGTTTCCCCTTGATTTTGTTTTGGTATCGACAGGAATGTTGGTGATCATATCTTCTTATTTCCTTTTATGTAAGATATACCTGAGGGAACAATTTGTAGGTTAGTTTTCATGACTTAATCATTCCATCTTTGTTCTCCATTATTCTTCTTTAAGTGTCATTTAACATGTATGTGCCGCGTGCTTCATACCTTCCATAACCAAGTGAAGTGGCACAGTGATACGACACTTCACTCTTATGTAGTAGGGCAACTGTTCAAATGCCTGCCTTGCCATCCAGGTTCAGGTTTAGGTTTTCCATTTCCAATGGGACGTTAAAACCTGATCATCGGCCTTTACGATTTCCACAGCGCTTAGTCCAGGTAGGAGGTACTCCTCTATAAGGTTGTCTCATGTTTTAATGCTCATTGTTCTGTGTGTGGCCTCTATCAACTCTCTAGCTTCCAAATCTGCATTGTTATCCAGCGATATGGCTTCCTTGACAATGAAACACTTGTGTAATTTTTTTCCAGTTTGCCATATTAATGTTGTATTTGACCTCTGTACCTGTTTATTTGTGGTAGCTATGTTTTCCTTCCCAATGATGAAACTGTAGATCACTTGCTGCCATTCCATTCTCAACTATTCAAACAGGTTGAAGTTCCTATGTTTGAAGTTGCTCCAACTTCCTCTTTGTTGGTTTACAAGGTGTATCCATTACCTCTAGACTGAGTTCATAATTGTTCCTTGTGGATGCCGTTCGGAGTTGTCAATCAGGTGGATATGCCACAAAACAAATTTTGTGTTTGCACAGAACAGAGGCTCTGTCCATCATAAATGATTAATATTCTGTAGCCTAAGAACTCACCAATAACATAGGTGAATTGCAAATACATGGATATCAGGATGAAGCTCTCCTTTCTGGTTAACATTTCCACTCAACAGTGTCAATATTTTTGTAACTGGAACTGGCTTATTAGATACTACTATTGCTGCCATAGATTTGCCCTTGAGTGAATAACTGAGCAATCATTGATATACTAGTGATCATTTTTGGCTTAAAATAAAGGTTCTTGGAGATATAGTACAGCAAAGATCAGCTCTTGTGCCACTTTTCAGACCTTGTGCAATATGCTTGCACTTTGGCTTGGCCATGTGTCATCACAAAGTACTTATATGAAGTACCATAAACTGGGATGACTTTGTGCCACTGTTTCGGTAACATCTTCTGAACACATGCCTTATCCAACAGACACAGGTCTTATTTCCTGGAGTGCATCTTTGGACCAAAAACACGCATGAACATTTCTGTCAAAGTGGTCCATTGCTACTCCAATTTGTACATAATGTATGGAGGTACTAGTGTCCCTTCTACACTGCCGACCATCACTAGTAATGTCTAAACGTTTGCTAAGTAGGCAAGTATTCCAGAATGCTTAGCATTATGGTTGGTGATGATAACTTCTCATTCCTTCATCATCTACCAGGTTCATTTCATTGTAGTTTCACACGTCATGGAGATATGCCTATCATCTTCCTTGACAAATGATCAAAGACTGCATTGACTGTATCTGCATCAGCAGCTGCTCCATTTCCTGTGATAGTTTGGGCAAACCTGTTGCTAATCTGTCGACTGTGTCAGGTCAGAAATGATTTAGCCTAATCTATGTCTGGCAAATTATTTTTGAAGGCTGTTCTCTGAATCCTATCAGTCCATATATAATTTTACAATAAACCACGCATCCAGCAGTGAAACTGGGAAACTGAAGTCAGTATTTGCATCAGGATGTGCAGCAAACGTACACCCTCATCTTTTTACGCAAATGGTGTTTGTTCGCCCTGTGGTACATTTTCCCCAACATTTACTTCAGACTTTCTCCTCACTTTTTTTTTTTTTTTTTTTTTTTTGTAACACTGCTACCATATCATCAGAATAGCTCATGTAGGGATGAGAACTTTTGACTTTTTTTGTTTATCCGTGGCACCTTCTGAAACAATATTGTAATGTCAGAAACCACAACAGAGTCCAAATCTGAAGGCAGGATTATCAATGAAGTACAACACTTATAACTAAAAGCACATTTATTATTGACACTAGTGTACAGTCATTTATAAAAACATTAAATATTCCATACACAAACATAAGATATTTTTTTAGTGAATAACTTTTCAAACATTCAAGTATAAGAGAAAACTGTTACACACATGGTCAGGTTTATTTTGTAATGAATTGTGTTCTCTATGTAACGCTCCCACACTAGAGTCCAAAAGAGAAAATGTTAATATAAAATAACCAAATACTAGAGCTTTATGGATTTGAAATGGTGACCCAAAGCATGCCAGCTAGCAACACTAACTACTACATGACACTGATGGCACCAGAGGTCATGGCACTGCTCCCTCTTCTGAAGAAACAGTGACCCTGCTGTTTCAGAAGTCCTCATTGAAGCTGACTACAGCACCATGGAGATAGAGCTTTTCAATGGTCCTCTGTATGACAGAGCTGACAGGTCCTCATTTTCTGGTCATGTTGTTACATCCTCTTCACTATGATGAGCTTTGACGTAGCCCCTCTCATCAAAGCTTCATGATCCTTGATTGAATATGCAGGTCCCTTGAACCTCCCATTGCCAATCTATGCCTTTAGGGACCAGTAAGGCTTCATATGGAAGACATGGATGGCGTCTTTGAAGAAAAGTCATAATCCTCTTTCAGAGACAATAGATACAATATGACTCAAAGTAGCACTTTAGAAACTTTTCACATAGTCCTACTTTCTGCACAGGCATAAAAATCCAAACCAAATCTCCTGGGCTGTATCCTTTGGTTGGTGCTTGGCGTTATAGCACTCTTAGTCCATTTCCCGGATGTTCAGGGTTTGTATGCACACCATCTGACTTGTTTCTTTGGTCCTTGTGATCAGGTGTTCTGCATAGTCATCCTGAGTATTGTACAGTTTTAACAGAAACAGTGTATCCATTGTCGTTTCGAATTTATGGCCGTGCAGCAGAAAGAACAATGTCAAGTCTGTAGTGTATTGCTTAATTGTGTTATATACGAATGTCTCAATGGGCAGTACTTTATCCAAATCTGTCAGTTTAGAATCAACATATATCGACTGCATATCTGCCAGCATCTTATTACAGCGTTCCCACAGGCCATTCATCTGTGGATGTAAGCGGTTGTCATCTTGCACGTTTTGCAATGTGAAATTAGCTCTGATACTACTCTTGCCTGGTAAACTTTTCCATGGCCAGAGATCATTACATGGGGTGCTTCGCACTGCAAAATGATGTCTTCTACAAGGAACTTTGCAATTTCTAGCACTTCAGCCATTGGCACAGTTTTAGTAACAGCATAACAGTTGAGGTAATCAGTGGAGACTATTACCTATCAATTCCCATTTATCAACTTTGGCAACCTTCCCTAGAGATTGATTCCATTTCGGTGTAATGGCGTTGGTGCAGGCAACAAGGAGACCATCTATGCAGGAGGTAATTGCTGCATGTGCTTTCTGTGTTTGGATTAATTAGTGGCTCACATAGTGTGTAATGTGACCAGTACAGCCCTGGGCAGTGATAAATGTGTCCGATTCTGTCTAGTCTTAACAAATCTCAGGTGATCAGTTGTTGGAGACAACCAAACCTGCTCCATTGAATGATAGTTCCTCTTACACAACACTTTGATAATCAATTGGAATTTTCTTTGATTGGTTCCTCCTCCCTTCGAGGCTTTGTGGTTTTCAGCAGTACTGCATCTTGCCTCTGTTCAGCAGCAGTGTCATTTAATACAGTGATGACAGATTTCAGCCACATTGTTGTGTTCAGCCAAATGATTTCTTGAAAGGCAATCACCATCTTCGTGTCTGTGTGCACTTTTGTATACCACTGTGACATATTTCTGAAGCCTTGGTACCCATATCGTCAGTCAACCTGATGGATCCTTCAGGCTGTTCAGAAAATGGTGTTCATCAAGACAGTGAATAGTTTGCCACATAAATATGGTCAGAACCTGTTGATGGCCCAAAAAAGTAAAGGCACTCTTTCTCAGTTGTAGAGCAGTTCAACTCAGCTGATGCTTCTTGAGTACCCTCTACTACCTTTTGCAACACCTTCCTGAATTTGTACTACAACTGTCCCTACTCCAAAATCGCTAGCATCGGCACAAAGTTCTGTTTCTGTATTCTCGTCACACAATGCTAGAACTGGAGATGATGATATACCACTGTGAGGGCAAGGAATGATCTTTCTTGCTCACTGTTCTGAGAAAATTTGGTGTTTCCCTGTCATAGTTCTTGCAAAGGACATGCCTTGGTACAGAAGTCTTTCATGAATCACCAGTTGTATGAGCACATTCTAAGGAAACTTCTCACATCAAGAATGTGCCAAGGATCTGTGGGGGCTTACATTTTCGGATCAGTATGGCCACCATTGCTATTCACTAGTTGTCCCAAGATTTTTATTTCTCTGGCAGTGAAGAGGCAAATTTTTGGATTTGAGTGGAGGCCTGCAGTCTGAACACTCTTCAATATAGTTGTCAGGCGGCTTACAGGTACTTCAAAGGTCTTAAAATAGTAGTGTCATCCAGATAACAAATACATGTCCATTTAAGGTTGTTGTTGTTGTTGTTTTTTTGGGGGGGAAGGAGACCAGACAGAGAGGTCATCGGTCTCATCGGATTAGGGAAGGATGGGGAAGGAAGTCGGCCGTGCCCTTTGAAAGGAACCATCCCGGCATTTGCCTGCAGCGATTTAGGGAAATCACGGAAAACCTAAATCAGGATGGCCGGACGCGGTATTGAACCGTCGTCCTCCTGAATGAGAGTCCAGTGTCTAACCACTGCGCCACCTCGCTCCGTGTCCATTTAAGGTATCAAAGGACACTGTCCATAATATGTTCGAGGGTGGCTGGAGCGTTACACAGTCCAATTGACATTTCTTTGAACTCAGAGGCTGTCAGAAGTTACAAAGGCAGTCTTCTCCCTAGTCAGACTCATCAGCATCAATTTGCCAGGAGCTTGAATGTCCACAGTTGTGAAATATTTTGCTCCTTCCAAGCTGTCTAGGATGCCATCAATGCAAGGCAATGGGTAGAATTTTGTTCAGGCGTTGGTAGTCAATGCAGAAACACCATGTGCCATTATTTACAAGTACTACAGGAGAGGTCGAACGTTCAATGATGTAATCTTGCAGCATCTTCTCCACTTCCTCTGGGACTATCCATCTTTCAGCTGACAACATTCTGTGCAAGTGCTGTCTAGTTGCTAGAAAATCCCTTGAGTTGATAGGTGTTTTACTATGGGCTGCAGTAACACAAAGTGTGTCCACAGTGGTGTGCTGTCCTCTGTGCTCCTAACATCTGTTGTTCTACTCGACATAGAAACTGATTGTGCCTGTAGCAGTTGTTTGATTGCTGCACCAATTAGTCCAAGTTGACAGTTCATTCTTCATGGTGCATTTGACTAGTGACGGAGAATAGAGCCAAAGGTTTATACATTTCTTTGACATTCGTATCTGCTGTCTCTTGTGTACTCACTCCATTTGACATTTCTGGCTGCCATACACTGCTGTATCTCTTCCCGTACCATCTTGCATGTGGAGGGAGGCAAGCTCATGATGCCCTTCTACACCTGCTATAGGGTCCACATTTGGCAGCCGATCATACCTCTTTTGTTAGACACTTCTCGGTTGCATTTCCTCGATTCACTGGCAACACTTGAGAAATTACTCTGTCATTGTCATTCCCTTGACCAGAACTGGTACACATCCCCTGCAATTCCTTTCATGAAGTGTGACATTTCGTTGGCTTGTAATATTCAGATTTACAATGTAGCATGGGGACAAAACATTCCGAATGTGCGACTGTTGTTTCCTTATGATGTGGGACCCTGTTCTACATAATTCGATAAATGCATAGAAGTAAATATTTGAAGAAACACATTTTTAAAATGTCGTACCGAAATGCTAATTACATAAACTAGATAATTTAACATTTACACTGCTTTTGTAGCTATGATTGTGACTGTGTGTTCCACTGTTCCAAACTTTACATTGTTTCTATCAGAGTAGAGGGACAAAACTTTCAAAAGTCAAATGCACAGATGGAAGTTAAAATTATTTTAATATGCACATTCAAAGTGCTTTTTTCTGTTTATATTTCATCTTTAACATTAATTACAAAGAAAGCTTCTCTAATGTTTATTTTGCATAGAAACACATTGATATACTACACTATGACTCTGTAGTATCATACTTTTCCAAAAAGATTTCATAAGTGAAATTACTAAATAGCAACAAGCAGTCCAACAATACTAAACAAGAAATCTATTCATCACTTTCAAAAACATCCTTACAAAAATCCTCTTTTCCTTCTGATACATTAAACTGCCTTATAAGTTCTAAGACATCCTGTTCTTTTCTTTGCTGACCATGTTGTTCTTTTCCAAGGGGCTGCTTTGCTCACTTACCGGATTTCCATACCTCAACTTCTACAGGTCTTTCATTTTAAGTGCCCAACATGTTGCCAAGGTTGTTTAAATTACACACTAGAAGTTTTGCTGGAAAGCCCTCTCACATCCTCCATGCAGTATGCTATCTCTCCCCATACAATTTCCGTATTTTTGGAGCCCTGAAGAAAGGTATTCCTGGCTGTAGATTTACTTTGGACAAAGAGATGTGCACCTAGGTGCAATGATAGTTCTCTAGGCAACCACAAACATTTTTCCAAGAAGGCATTGACTGTCTTGTCTCACAATAGGATAAATGTATTAACAGTTATTGTGATTACTTTTGAAATAATGAACAGTTTGTTTACATTTTTCCATTTGACTGCCCCTTATATTTACATGATGATGAAAAGGTGTGATATCATCTGAAGTCAGATCAACTGCTTCCTACAACTTTTGGGTTCACTGGTAGCCCATGTGAACACGCATTTTCTTGTTGAATTTCTTGGATGCATTCACTCTTTAAGTGTATTTCCTACCACCTGAACACTCAGCTACATGTATACCATTTTCTGAATCACTTGTATTAATTTCCATTTTATAGTTTGCCAGCCTACTCTCTCTTACTGCGAGCTTTTCCCTGAGCAATTACCAGGAGTTAATGTTGTTGTGGAAACCACTAACTGCTGCTGTTGGTTCTGGTGGCAAGTGCTTGCCTATATTTCAGGAAACACTCTCACACTAACATTGACATTGTTATTCTCCCTTCAGGTCTCTTAGAAGTAGAGCACAGTTATGATTTATCAACTTTTTCTTTAACTGGCAAAGACCAGATACAAGGTTTGCAAAAACTCTTTAGTTTGCAACAGCAAATATTAGATTCTCACAAACCATTTGATCAGGTCATGGAGGCTAACAAGCTTGATTTCATGATTTGAAACTACAAAAATCTGGATTATGAAAAAAACATTCATCCTGTGTTGTTCTGTTAAGAGGACTTGCTGCTGACTGTTGCCAAATGTTTTCTTCAGTTTGGCCTGGAATTTGTCCCAGTTATCAAGCTTCTCTTTGTTGTTCTTGAACTATTGCTGGGTTTTTCCAAGTATACATTGGCCAAATGTGGCATATTACCTGTTGTGACACCAATGTACAGTCAGAGTAAACACCCTGGGTGGAGATTGCTGCTATTCAGTGACCCACAGCACGCCAGCCAGTGACATTGACCATTACACGACACTGATGGCACCACAGCTCACACAAAAGCTATATCCATGAAAAATTAGTATTTTGAATACCAGTACAGGACAAATTTAATCAGTTTTTTGGTAATTTGCAACATTAATGCTATTTTGTCTTCATATTAGTAACCACAGTAATTACTTCCTCTTCATTGTTATTTAATGACAGCATAAGAGCATCATAAAATACACTGATGATTTGGCAGAAGCAACCAAAGGAGGATGTGAGTGATGAATACAGCTGTTGATAGCACCACTATCTGGCCAACTTTAACACCTTGACTGCCACACACTTAGCTATGGATGTTTCACCACAAGGCTAGGAATGGTGCACCCACACAACAGTAAAACATGTTAAGGCACTTCATTACTTGTGGTGGAAGTAATACAAACTGCCAGTAGGTATTTGTTTAGAAGAAACTGCAGATTCTGCAAAGCCACACAGTTTTATAGTATCCATGGAAGACATTTCTTCTGGCAAAAAGTTAATTAATTAATTTTGAAGTGTTTACCAGCTTATCTGCATCCACAGATAAGATATCTAAAAGCTATTAGAAGCAAATGCCATGCTAAAAATTGTTCAGGCTCTTGGACAATATTGTACAAGTTGCAAATAAAAATGAGCAGTTAAACTCAACTGGTATATTTACAACAAACACAGGCAGATTCCATTTTCCACAATTATTCAATGACAGTAGTAAATTAGCCTCACTGCAAGTTGGCTTTATTGGTACTCATAAGAGAAACAGTACATAAGGTCTTAACCAGTTATATAGTCAAACTTCAGTTTACGCATTATTGTTGTCGATTAAAAGAAGTTGGGAAATCTTAGCATCATCCCGGGGTAGTCTCAAGTTTTCTATTCCATACCTGGTGAAGGATGGCAATGGAGCTTTTGCAATTACCCTAACAATTGTTGTTGGCTCTGACTTTGGCCAGTAGAGTAGAATCATGTGGGTATACAGGCCCTCCCAGTAAGGTTGCATGAGAGGCCATCACCTTGAACAGAGATTAGGTTGAAAAATAAGGCTGTGTAGCCAAAAGAGTGTGAAATAATATTGTGTATTGAAATCATGAAAAAAAAAACCAATATGCTTTTAGAAAAAAAGTGTGTTGCACTAATTATTGAATGCCTCTAATACAATGTCATCTGAAAACCTCAAAATGTTTATTTCTTCTTTTTGCACTTTACTGCTTGCTCATCAGGGATAGGATACAACTCTGACTCACTCCCTTCCATGCTCGTCAACCCTGATATGTACAGGCTAGTTTCTGTACAAACTGTATATAACCATTTGCTTCCTGTAATTTACCCCTGCTACTTCCAGAATCTAAAAGTGTGTATTCCAGGCAGCACTGCCAAATGCTTTCTCTGAATCCCGGAATGCTATATAAATATGTTTATCTTTTTTTTACGTATTTCCTAAGATAAGTCATAGGGTCCATTGTGCCTTGCATCTACATCTACATATATACTCCGCTAGCCACCACGCGGTGTGTGGCAGAGGGCACAATTCGTGCCAAAGTCATATTTCCCCCCTCTGTTCTACTCGCGGATCGCACGAGGGAAAAACGACTGTCTGAATGCCTCAGTAAGAACTCTTTATTTCCCTTATCTTTGAATGATGATCATTACGCGATTTGAAAGTTGGTGGTAATAATAAATGCTCTACATCCTCGGTGAAGATTGGATTTCGGAATTTAGAGAGCAGCCCCTTCTGTTTAGCGTGTCGCCTACCTGCAAGTGTGTCCCACTTCAAACTTTCTATGAGATCTGTAACGCTCTCACGATGGCTAAATGTACCAGTCGCGAATCTTGCTGCTCTTCTTTGGACCTTCTCAATCTCTTGAATCAGACCCAACTGGTAAGGATCTCATACAGACAAACAATACTCTAAGGCTGGACGAACTAACGTATTGTAAGCTATTTCCTTTGTTGAAGGACTGCATCGCTTCAGGATTCTACCAATAAACCACAATCTAGAGTTCACCTTACCCGTTACTTATGTAATCCGATCATTCCATTTGAGATCATTTCGAATAGTCACACCCAGATACTTGACTGATGTTACCGCTTCCAAAGACTGATCATTTGTTTTGTACTCTTACATTAATGGGGATTTTTGCCTTGTTATATGCAGTAGGTTACGCTTACTAATATTGAGAGATAACTGCCAGTCATTACACCACGCATTTATTTTCTGCAAATCCTCATTGATTTGTTCACAACTTTCGTGTGATACTACTATCCTGTAGACTACATCATCATCGGCAAACAGTCTAATGCCGCTGTCAATACCATCAACCAGATCGTTTATGTAAAACATAAAAAGCAGAGGACCTATTACGCTGCCCTGGGGCACACCTGAAGTTACTCTTGTTTCTGTTGAAGTGACCCCGTTCAGGACGACATACTGCTCCCTGTCTGTTAGAAAACCCAGATACACTAAACACTATGTCAGCCATCCTTTTGTTTGTCCGATAATTGAAAGGGGGAATGGTGCTGCAGTCCTCTATCGTAAATGAGTTTTTGAAAGCTAGGTTTAGAATTTCGGCCTTCTGTTTATCATCATCAGTTACATTACCCATACTGTCAGCAAGAGAAGGTATTGAATTATTTGTAGCGTTCATAGATTTTACGTATGACCAAAATTTTTTGGGGTTATTTTTAGAATCTGCAGATAAAATATTGCTTTAAAATTCGTTAAAAGAGTGTCTCATTGTCCTTCTGACAGCGGCTTTCATTTCGAATTATTTCTGTTTGTCAGCAGGGCAGTGACTACGTTTAAAATGGCTCTGCAAAATTCTCTTTTTTTTCAGCAACTTCCTAATATGTTTGTTGTACCAAGGTGGATCCTTTCCCTCCCCTATACTTCTGCTAGGCACATACTTCTCTAGCACATGGTAGACAATACCCTTAAATTCCAACCAAAGATGCTCAATATCTTTGTGTCCCACGGTGAATGCTTGGAGCTGACTACGAAGATATTCATTAATGACATTTTTATTTGCTTTCCCAAACAAGAAAACTCTACGCCTTTTTTTTTTTTTTTTTTTTTGCAATTTCCACTGACATAGAAGCCAAAACGACCTTATGGTCACTAATAACTTCTTCTAGATTAACTTCCTCAAAAAGATCAGGTCTGCTTGTTGCCAAGATATCTAATATGTTACCATCTCGAGTTGGTTTTCTAACCAATTGCTCAAGGTTGTATGTTGAGAGTGCTCCTAGATTAACTTCACATGAATCTTTGCTTCTGACCCCTGTGATAAACATGCAATTTTCCCAGTCAATGGATGATAGATTAAAGTCTCCACCTATAACTAATGGATAATTTGGATATTTACTTCCTATGTACTCAAGACTTTCCCTGAAATATTCTGCAACGTTTGTTGTGGATGCTGACAGCTTTGTCCAGACTATTTCACAGTCCAACACAGTATCGATCTCAACTGCATTTAAACAGCTTTTTACTGCAATGAAACCACCACCTCCCATAGCTCCTTCCTAAACATTGTCCAATCAAGAGTTCAAAATTTCACTGCTTTTTATGTCTGGTTTCAACCAGCTTTCAGTACCTAATACAATATTGGCATTGCTACTGTTTATTTCGGAGATTAACTCAGGGATCTTGCTACAGACACTTCGAAAATTTACTAACATGAGATTAAGCGTATTTAAATCCTTTGGAATGACCTGTTTAGGCGAACTAACAATTTTTACAGTCATGTCCATTATAATTATAATAACACCCACATCAGTGCCATGAACTGGTAATTTTTCGGGCCAGCGGTTTCCCATGGGGAGGAACCTAATCCAAAAAACTCCCATGTGCATGCCACAAGTACTGTGCTACCCATGTAGCTGCTACCCATGTAGCTGCTTCCTGTGTGTAGTGCACCCCTGATCTATCGAGGGGGGGTCCTACAACCTTCCACCCCATAGCGTAGGTCGAGGAATCTACAACCATTTTTGTCACAGAGTCGATGTAGCCTCGGGTTTATATTCTCCACTCGACTTCAAACCAGAGGACCCTGGTCCACCCTGGGTACGATGCTGCAGATCGTCAGCTTGGCTTCCACTCCTCAAGAGATGGAGGCCGCCTTCACCAATTTAGCCAGCCGTCGAAAGGACCCAAGGATTTCCTCGGAACCCCGACGACAGGCATCGTTGGTGCTGACATGCGCAACAATCTGCAGCTGGCTGCACCCCGCACACTCGATAGCCGCCGGAAGAGCCTCTTCCACATCCTGGTCAAGGCCCCCCGGCAAGCACACCGAGTGAACGTTGGGCTTCTTCCCCGCCCTAGCTGCTATGTTCTTGAGGAGCTCCATGACCCGTCTAACATTGGAGCTCCCAATAACTAACAAACACCTACCCCCACGTGCCTGTCCGGACCTTGCTGAAGGAGCAGCCACTATCCTGGCAGAAGGTGCAGTCTGATTCGGTTCAGTCTCCTCCTCCCCCCTCCTCCTCCCCCATCCCCCCTCTTCCCCAGCATCAGATAGCACACTGAATCTATTAGCAAAGTGCATGGGATTTGGCAGGAGCCTGCTTCCCCCATGCAGCCTTCGCCTTGAGGCTCAAGACCTCGACACAGTCTGCCACCCACACTGAGGTGAGAGTGGGCCAGCCGGCTCAGTCGCACCTGAGGTCGGCTCAGTGACAGATAGCTGAGACATCCCCCCCTGCACATCTAGTACAGCAGAGGCTGCCCCAGGCACCCCATCCCCACTGCACCTCAATGTGGCACTCTGGAGCTTGTTGAATGTGGCCAACAAAGCTTCCAGCTGCGTTTGGACTTTGGCCAACTCCTCCTGCATCTGCAAACAACAGACACAGTCCCTATCCATCTAGCTAATAACTGATTTACTATAAAAAAACTTAAGGAAACCTACTGTCACACAAGGTTGACAGCTACACTCTAGTTGGCAGAAAGGACACTCAATAATGAAAATAAAAATTTATGGTAGAAGTGAGATCTGGTGCTTATTTTCCTACTAGGGGCTATTTAGTGAATACTAAAGAATAAGACAGTCACCTACAGGAAACTGCTATGAGCTATCTAGTGAATATTATAAACGAATTAAACAATGACCTATGGTAAGCTGCACCTACTGATTATCCCCCGTATTTGAAATTTAAGCAAGCGTTTACGTACATGCGAAAATGACCTAATAAAACTATAAAAACTGCTACCTTAAATGTACCGAGTCTAAATGACACTAATAAACATAAACACTGGGTATTGTATACTGACAGATGCAGGTACAAAACAAAACCTTTAGCTAACAATAAGAGTTCAGAATGTAAAGCACAAATACAAATTCTACTTTATAGGAACCGATGGGCTTACAGTACACGATCACTGAAGCCCACAACAAGCTAAGGAATTTAAGCAGACGGCGAGGTGAGTTAGCTTTCTGCTAACTAAACCATATGTAATAAGGCTTAGAAGTTGTATTGTAACACTGATTTACTCAGATATTGTATTGTAACACTGATTTACTCAGATATTGTAGTGCAATACTAATTTACCACATATTATACGTTTGTTTAACTGTTTATGATCACAGGTTGCGCTAGTGAAACGTATACAAGTGAGGTTAGAAATCACTGTCAGTATCACTATTCCTAATAAAACGTATGAAAACTGCTACCTTCAAAGTATCGAGTCTAAATTACGCTAATAAACGTGAATACTGAGTATTGTACACTAAATTAAACTGATTAACCATCTTATTGACAATGTAAACAAACGTTTACGTTCACGCGAAAAATAACCTAATAAAACGTATAAAAACTACTACCTTCAATGTATTGAGCCTAAATGACACTAATAATCGCAAATACTAAGTATTGTGCACTGAATTAATTTATAATCCCACGTAATTAACGTCAGTTAAGAATGTAAACAAACGTTTGCGTACACTCGGAACTGTCCTAAATAGAAACTTCACTTATCTTATTCAGATGCAAATAAAAACTGACACTAATGCACGTAAATACTATGGAATAGACAGCAAAAACAATTAATTACTAGCTAAATTACTTATCTTTTAACACAGCAAGTGAAAAGCGCTTGTAGCCGGTGTCAGGGCTGGCATGTTCCTACATTTCATCAGAATCCAAACTGATATTAACTGAAGTCAGCTTCTACCAGTTTTTCTATTCATCTGTAAATAATCTTTGTCAGTATTTTGAAACCATGGCATTAAAATGACGATTCAGTACATCACACCTATCAGCACTTGCTTTCTTTGTAGTTGGAATTATTATATTCTTCCTGAAGTTCGATCTGTTGCATATGAGGATGTAATTGTATTGGCACCTGAAGCATAATGTTACTGATAGTACAGGGAAGCTACCTCATAACACACAAGATACTCCTATTGTCAAATACATTACTATGTGGCATATACTTAATGACAATCTGGATATCAGCTGCTTGTCTCTTCAAGAGTAGTGAGGTATCATTGATGAACACTGCCATATTACATATGAAAATGCAACCCTGAACAGGGGATCTTAGTGGTGTCAATAGCTAGCTCAAAAGCTTTACGCCTGTTTTGTAATTCCTGAATTTTTTTGTCCGGCACTAAAATATAAACATATGATATGCTCACTGTGTGTGTGTGTGTGTGTGTGTGTGTGTGTGTGTGTAATACATGTACCAAATGTGTGTGAATTTTAAGTACAGTTTAGTACTCTTAACTTTCATTCTTCCCCAAATGGGTTTGTATTGTGAGTCTGACACTTAACTTTAACAGTATTTATATGAAGTGTGTGAGACATTCAGATACAAGATGAAGAGTACTCACTTGCAACACAATTACAACTGCTGAGTCACAGTGATTGTTAGCCACCTACTGTCTTCAGGTTGAAACTATCTGCACTTTAATTATCAATAAAATGTTCTCTTGGCTAAGAAACTGTTATGGTAACATTCACTCAATGAAGTGTGTTTTCAAAGATCTTTCTCATGTGGTAATTTTTTTTAAAACAAATCACTGGTTATAAAACAAATTTTTAATAAACTTTTTGGTTATCTAAGTAGTAATAATTCACTTATCTGTATGCCGTTGCGTTTCACATTTTTTACTGCTTTTCCTCTTTTTGTCATATGCCTTGACCATAGTTATATACAGAATTTTTACACAAGTTACAAAGCAACTTTCCAGTAGTTATTGTAACATAAATAAATACCAGTGTCATTAACATTATCTTACTGCAAGTCTGAATCCATTATAAGTTTTCCATGTTTATCTTTTACCCGGATGCGGCCATTTGCATATTTTGTTTTCATACTACCATCAGGGAAAACATATTTGATTGTTCCATCTGGGTACTCCCGTCTCTAGAAGTAAAAACACCAAATTTAATTTATGGGAAAATTGTTGGCCATACTGTTTTACAACAAGAAAAATTGAATTATCAATATCATGTAGTTCATTCTTAGAACTGAAATAAAATTTACATGACTATAAAGGTTTGGTGGTGCTATAAGGGTTTGATTTTTTCTTCCAGTTCCTTTCACTGTAACAGGCACACAACTAAATAGGTATAAAGAAATTTCTGATTATAAAAATCTTATTTACACAAAGTATCTATACTGAATATCACTGTAACTTATATGGGTCAGTTTCTGTAGCAAAAACTAATAATTCAAATGATCACATACTGATAATTCTGAATTCTGATTACAGATAAAAAATGGTTGGAATGATAAGTATCATACATATCGTGTGTGCACACACACTTATTACACAGAAAAATGTGACAAACACACTGCTACAGAAAATTTGAACATGCAATTTATGTAACATATTAGTGTAATGTTACTACATTAAAAAATACTTAACACAGGTATTTCACTCTCTTGTTAAGTTGCTTGTCAGCCTGGTTGGTGTAAGGGAGTGGTGTGGGTCATGGGAGAAAGGAGGTGGGGAGTGGGAGGAAGGCTGACAGCTGAAAGCAGTGGCAGTCAATCTGGTCAATATGCCCACTGGCGGGCATTCCACTTTCCGTGGTGGACGGCAGATAGTAGAAATTTCAAAAACATTTTCATTAGGTTTTCATAAAATTTTCAAGTAGTATTTTGTAAGTAATTATTATAATATGCTACAACTTGCTGTTCCTCGCTTTACAAGTTTTTTAGGGTAAAGCTACTCCCCTCCTTTATAAATCACAATTACAGTGGAACCGATTTTACTACTACCAGAGATACAAACCTGGGTGGTAGGTAAAAAAAGTTGACTACCCCTGGTTTGGAGGAAGGAGGTGCATGGGATAGGAGTGTGATGAGGACACTGGCACCAGCACCAATGAGTTTGTGTACTGCATGACGACAATGATATAGAGGACAGATGAGTGAAGACAGGGTCATGGAGATGGGAGGCTAATGAAGATTGAGGCCAAGAGGACTACAGGAACAAAAAAGTATGTTGCAAGGACAATTCCCATTTACGAAGTTCAGAGAAGCTAGTGTTCGGAAAAGGATCCAGATGATGCTCAACAGAGCTGGTTGGTTGGTTGGTTGGTTTAAAGCCGGGAGAAGGGACCAAACCATGAGGTCATCGGTCCCTTGTTCCTAATGAAACAATGCCACAAGTGTGAGAATAAAATAAACGAAACATGTAACACAAAATGGAAAGTAAGGAAAAGCCACAAGAACGAAGGGAAGGCAACGAACACTAGGAGGAACAAAAGAGGGCAAGAAAACAACAGAGAGACGCTAGAAACAGAAGAGAGTAAAACATGAAAGCAGATTACAGTGCTGGCCAACCACGAGAATAAAAAGGGCAGGTCAGCCACTCTGCAACACATTAAAACCTCCACCCTAAAAGCACTAGGGTGGAGGACACAGAGGAACAAAGGACATGCGCTAAAACCTACATCGAAGTATAAAACCCACTCTCATGGATAAAACGTAAAACTAAAGCTGCTGTTGAGGCATTGTTGCCACACACCGAAGGTTGGGTGCTGGGAAAGTTTAAAGTCTGCCACAGAGCTGCTAAAAGTGGGCAGTCCAGCAAGAGGTGGATGACTGTCATTTGGGAGCCACTGCAACACTGTTGTGGGTCCACACAACGGAGCAGGTAACCACGCGTTAGCCACGTATGGCCAATGCGGAGCCAGCAGAGGACAACTGATTCCCTGCGAGAGGCATGCATGAAAGACTTCCACAAATTCACAGTCTCCTTAATGACACGCAGTTTGTTGTGCGTGCTGTTATGCCATTCCGTCTCCCAAAGCCAGAAAACACTGTGGTGTAAGACAGATCGCAGGTCAGCTTCGGAGATTCCTATCTCCAGAAGCTGTTTCTGCGTTGCCTGTTTGGCCAGTCTATCAGCAAGTTTGTTGCCGGGGATTCCGACGTGTCCTGGGGTCCACAAAAACATCCTGGAATGGCGGGACTGTTCCAGGGCATAGATGGACTCCTGAATGTACGCTACCAGAAGGTGGCAAGGGTAGCACTGATCTATAGCTTGTAGGCTGCTCATTGAGTCAGTACACAGGAGAAATGACTCGCCAGAGCATGAGGGGAAGAACTCAAGTGCACGAGATATGGCCGCAACCTCTGCAGTGAAAACATTGCAGCCAACTGGCGAGGAGCACTGCTCAATATGTACTCCACGAACATATGCAAAGCCTACGTGACCATCACCCATTGAGCCGTTGGTGTAAACCTGTTCAGAGCCCCGGAACACGTCAAGAATCGAGAGGAAGTGACAGCGGAGAGGCGGGGTTAACGGAGTCCTTAGGGCCGTGCAAAAGGTCCAAATGAAGCTGCGGCCAAGGCGCACACCATGGAGGTGCACGTGAATGGACCACGAGTAGAGGTGGTAAAGGGAAGGACTCCAATTCGGAGAGAACGGACCGCACACGAACTGCAATCGTTATCCCCGATCTGGGCAGCCAATGCGGGAGATGGACTACTGCGAGTGTGAAAAGGAGACAGTAATTCGGATGCTCAGGGTAACTATGAATGTGTGCTGTGTAATTGGCGAGCAGTTGTGCATGTCTGATCTGCAGTGGAGGGACACCAGCCTCCACCAGTACACTGGTCACCGGACTCATCCTAAAAGCTCTTGTCACTAGTTGAACCTCGCAGTGGTGCACAGGGTCGAATAAATGCAATGCTGAAGGCACTGCCAAATCATAAACCGCACTCCCATAGTCAATTCAGGATTGGACAAGGCCTCTGCTGAGCTGCAGCACTGTACAGTGATCTGTACCCCAATTGGTGTTGCTCAGGCAATGGAGGGCATTGAGGTGCTGCCAGCACTTCTGCTTAAGCTGCGATGGGAAGATGCCATCGCATCACAGCCGGTTGAAGATGATGAGAAGACGTCGCTTGTAGTCAGATGAGAGATGTTTAATCATCTGGCTGTGGATGCGATCAGGCCCAGGAGCTGGGTCGGGGCAATGTGCAAGGGCACTGAGGAGCTCCCACTCTGTAAATGGGGCATTATAAGATTCACTGCAGCGTGTAGTGAATGAGAGGACGTTCCCTTCCAGCTGCCGTTTTAGTGTGCGAAACGCTGGGGAGTAATTCTCCAACGCAGAGGCTCGAGCAAAGTGCTAGGCAATCGCGTTTGCGTTGATACATAACTCACCATTTATGGTAACAGCTGTTGGGACCTGGTACCTGAAAACACGTTTGATCTTTGCCCAGACTTGGGAAGGTGACATGTGGCACCCAATGGTGGAGACGTATCTCTCCCAACACTCCTTCTTCCATTGTTTGATAAGGTAGCGAAAACGGGCACAGAGCCGTTTAAATGCTATGAGGTGCTCCAGGGAAGGGTGCTGCTGTAGAGCTCGCCGATGCTCCTTAATTGCTTCAGCGACTTCCAACAACCACCAAGGGACTGCCTTACACCTCAGGCACCCTAAAGAGCGAGGGATCGCATTTTCTGCCACAGAAACAATTGTGCTAGTCATCTGCTTAACCATCAAAATCTATGTTACCATGTGGGGGAGATTCAGCAGTGACAGCAGAGGTGAAAGTTCCCCTGTTCGCCTTGTTCAAAGCCCATCTGGGAACGCGTCCGTGTGCCTGACACTGGGGCAGTGACAGGAAGATGGTGAAGGAGTCACTACCACACAGGTTGCCATGTGATCTCCAGTGGATAGATGAGAGAAGTCCTGGGCTGCATATTGATAAATCAATGGGCGAGTAACTACCATGAGCCACACTCAAATGTGTGGCGGCCCCAGTATTTAAGAGGCAGAGGTTGAATGGCGACAGTAAAGTTTCGACATATCTGCCTCGGCCAGTAAACATAGTACCACCACACAAGGGGTTATAGGCATTAAATACTCCCAGAAGTGGGAAAGGTTTAGGGAGTTGATGAATCAGTGCAGCTAATACATTCAGGGGTATTGCACCATCTGGAGGAAGATATACATTGCAGACAGTTATTTCCTGTGTTGTCCTCATTCTGGCAGCCACAGCTTCACGAGGGGTTTGAAGGGGCACATGTTCACTACAGACCGAGTTTAGGACTCCGCCTGACACTGGATTATAGTCGCTACGGTTCCTGTAATATCCCTTATAGACGCGGAGGGCAGGGGTCCACATTGCTGGGAACCAGGTTTCCTGGAGGGCAATGCAGATAGCAGGTGTAAAGCATAACAGTTGCTGTAGCTCAGCCAGGCGGTGGAAAAAACCGCCCCAATTCCACTGAAGGATGACATCGTGAGACGGGGAAGGCATGGAACATTCAATGAGGCAGTTAACACCTCGGAGTCACCTGCTGCCACCTATTTATTGCCTGAGCAGTCTATATCCATTCTGTCTGAGGGTCTGGCGAGATCTTGGTCCTCAGCGGACGCCAAAATCTCCATCCCATTCTCAGCTGCAGAGCTTGTAGATAGCGGTGGTGTGGGTGCCACAGCAGATTCCTTTGTCTTAGGGGTTTTCTTTTTGGATTTCTCTCGCTGCTCCTTGGGTTGCCCTGGCTGGGAGGACTTCACTGGCTCAGTCTCCGGGACTGAGGATGAGCGTGAAGCCCTACGACCAGCTGCTTTTTGGCTCTTCAGCCACTGGCAGGTGTCGTCTTTCCCACTAGAATAAACCTGGGAAGGGAGTGACCCAAGGGACCTCTTCCTAGCGAGAGAAGCCGTAGAAGACTTACACTTCTCCGGCTTAGAAGTGGGGACGGACGTCCCCGATGGTTGGGTGGGGGTGTAGCTCCCAAAGTAGGTGGTGCAGGAGCAACAGGGAGAGAAATGCCCCCACCATCAAGGGGGCAGGTGTAGTCTTCCGGCTCTGAGAGGTGACCTGGGTTGGCAGAGCTGATGGTGCCAGAACTGTTATAGCGGCGGCGTAAGAAGATGTCATACGCACAGGATGCAGGCATTCATATTTTCTCTTAGCCTCAGTGAAGGTCTGTCCAGGGTCTTGTACTCCATGATTTTCCTTTCTTTCTGGCGAATCCTGCAGTCAGGCAAGTAAGGCAAATGGTGCTCTCCGCATTTGACACAAATTGGGGAATATAGAGTATTGGGATGTGATGGGCGTCCGCAATATTGGCATGTGATGCTGGAAGTACAGCGGGAAGACATATGGATGAACTTCCAGCGTCACATTGGGGGAGGGATACAGGGCTTTACATCATACCGGTAGACCATCACCTTGACCTTCTTGGGCAAAGTATCGCCCTCAAAGGCCAAGATGAAGGCACCGGTGGTGGCAACCTGATTATCCTTCAGACCCTCGTGGACACGCCAGACAAAATTTACACCTAGCCGCTCTACACTGGTGCGCAGCTCATCGTCGGACTGCAAAAGAAGGTCTCTGTGAAATATGATACCCTGGACCATATGTAAGATATTGGTTACAGAAACATCCCCGAGCTTGTCACAAGGAAATAACTCCCGTGACTGGGCAGAGAATGCTGTTTTGATCAAGACTGACCCAGATCTCGTTTTGGACAAGCCCTCCACCTCCCCAAACTTGTCCTCTAAATGCTCAACAAAAAACTGAGGCTTCATCATCATGAAAGATTGCCCATCAGCTCTCGAACTTACAAGGTACCAGGGTGAATAAGATCCACTGCCATCCTTAGCCTGACGTCCCTCCCATGGTGTGGCCAAGGAGGGGAACGATTTGGAGTTGTACTTCTGTGCATTGAATTGAGTTTGTGATCGCTTAGAGACTGCTGGTGTTTCACCAACAGCAAGAGATGATGTACTACACTTCATTGCGTGTCATCCGCTCTGATGCCACCCACTCCAACCAGGGGCCGTCCCCACGGGCACCACCCAGCCGCAGCAAAGGCCACCTGGCAGGACGGCCATTGCCGGGAGTCCCGACGCCCCAGGGGAATGGGCATCTACCCCTTGGCATACGTGGGGAGGTAACAGCACAGGCATCAGCAGAGCGATCCCTGTGTAGTCGGGGGTACATGGCAGCCCCACCACAATGGATTGGCTACTGTGCTGGATATCAGGTGCAAAGAAGTCCATGGACATCAGCGACGCAGAAATCGACACTGCATAGTGCATGGTGCATGGTGGAAAATTCACCCAGGAAGGTGTCCTCGCCCAACAGATGGAGAATGGGCAGGACTGCAATGCGACGACAAGAAAGTGGGCTAAAGATGTCAATGCACGATGGACACGATGCGCCTTGTAAGGCGCCCTTCCCCAATTGGCTCGCTCTTCGGGAAAATTTTGAAGAATGGAGGTCAAACCCTACCGGAGACCATCACATAAAGGCCGAATCATGTGAAACTCCTTTTAGTCGCCTCGTATGACAGGCAGGAATACCTCGGGCCTATTCTAACCCCCGGACCTGCAGTGGGGCAACAGAGCTGATATACAACATGACTGTTTTCACAGATGTTCCTGCCTCTGATGGGATAGGATAAGACTGTAATGGGTCTGGAGTTGGATGTGCTGAATGGATGTATCAGACAGGTCTTGCACCTGGTTCTGCCACATGGGTATGACCCATGTGGCAAGGGGCTGGGAGTGGATGTGGCATAATGATGGACACAGATAGTGTGTGGGTGGGTGGCAGAATACCACTTTAGGAGGGATGGGCAGGAATGTGGCTAGGATGTGCCTCAGTTTCACGCACGATAATAAATCGGTGATGCCTCGCAAAGAATGTGGTTCAGGCTCCAGGCCACGACGATGGTCTGTGGAATCATTAATTCTGTAATTCTGAGGTGCGACTTAAGCAGACGAAAAATTACAGTTGGCCCAGATGTTTAGTGTGCTGCACTTAGCGTGCAGCTGACGTAATATTACATAACTTGTGGGAAACAGGAATGTGCAGCAGAAGAAATGTTATGTCAAGTCAGTTACAATGGTTTTTGCATGGTTTGGAACCAATTTTTAACAGCTAACGGAATAATCTGTGAGGTCTGCAGGCTTCATAGAGGGCAGTAGCAGTATCACTTGAACAATTCATTGTTTTTTATACTTTTGTTATTGATTCTTAGGCATTAGGTGACATTCGAGTTCTCTCTGTTTCATGCATTTTGGGTGCTTTTATGTTGATTGTGTGTTGAAAATGTGCAGCAAAGAGGAGAAACATTAGGAGAAAATTATTTACAAAGCCCTTTATGAATCTACAGATGATGAAAATAAAGTATCTGTTGATGATTGAGAACACACATAATATGAAAATTTTAGTTATTCTAGAAGGTTTGAGGATGAGTTGCCGCAAATGTTTATCACATTATTGCCACAGATTATATTGTTATGAAGGAGTCTCCTTCAGGTACATCAGCAAATCAGTGTGAGCATAAGAGTCCAGTGAATGTAATGTTTGATTGTGTATCTCTCCATGCTTCAGTTTTCATCACACTATACTCCACTATTCATGCAATATTTTGCTTTTGTCCTGTGTTTTGTGTGTTTCTTTAGAGGTAAACTGGCTGTAAACGAAATATAAACAGAAAGATCACATGTTTACCTACAGATTTGAATACTACCATTCTTTTCCAACTTTTTTTTCACTGATGATTACTATTAAATTGAAGTTTCACCTGTGAAGTCAAGATTTAATCCTAGCAGTTTAAAAAAATGTGTATCTAATGTAGAAAGTTGAATAAACATAAATATGTTTTGAAATTCCAACTATGTATTTCTGCACACAAATTATAACTTAAAAAAAAAAAAAAAAAAAAAAAATATTTTAGCCAGTTCATAGGTAATGGCAGCGATCCATTAGACCAGCATCATACGTGTTAAAGTGGTTTACAACACTTTAATATCTGCAGATGGAACACATGTAGATACAGATAGGATCTCTCTTATCCCGCAGACCACCACTACTGATATGTTTTAGTCCAACTATATAATGTTTAGACTTGCATTCTGCATCAGTTAATCTTATATGCAACAAATAACTCCAGTTCATTTAACTTGTCTTTCAAAGATACATATACGTTAGTTCTGAAGGCCTCACTGCTACCACATTTGGGATTTAACTAACTGTAGAAGTACTCAGTATTAAAAGGGCCACATATTGTTTAAAAGCACTTCACACTGTGGCATTGTCTTATGAAATATCCACAGCTCATTACAAATGTGCCAATGTCCCATTTGTTGCAAACATTTTTATACTCCGAAAAAAGTACATCAGATTCCTCTACATCTACTCTTATTCAACAACTCAGAACAGCTCATAAATATCTTCCTGTTTACTCCTGTTTGTCACATACATCCCAGCTCCGCTTTTGTCAGGAAAAATGAGCAAAATAGTATTACTAGAAGACATTTAGCCAGTTGATCTTTAGTATGCAATGTTTAACCTCACATTTACAAACTGAAATGTTAAAACAAAAATTGCTTACATATTGCAGAAAGGTTTAGAAGCTTATACTGCTGTAGTCAATTTCTTACATTTAACAGTAACATCACTAGTTAAAGATTTTTCCATTATCTTAAGAATGTACCTGTAAAAGTTAACGCAAAGGTACCATTTCCTTACCTTGTGGTCTTTGGTGTGGATTTCCTTTTGTCCATTAGGGAAGTACCATGTTTTTTCACCATTCTGATCAATTATACACTGTCTTCCATCATTCAGGACCCACTCTACATGGCCATCTGGAAATACTGTTTGTGCTGCACCATTTATGTAATTTGTTTTTATTGTACCATCTGGCTTTTTTAGTTCTGTCTGTCCACTTGGAGGAAAAAAATTACAGAAATATTAAAAATGAAGAGACAACCTTTCACTTGTATAAAAAGCCAATACATTTTTAACCCAAGAAATCAAAGGACACTAATTAAATCAGAAATTTAAGTACGGTATTTCAAAGTGATCAAAGAAATAAGGGTGTCCCAAGAGGAATGGTCAATACTGAGCAATATGACAGGAATGATCATTCGTAGTGATAAAGTCTAATAAACATGGGTTCTAAAATGCATACCAGAGCTATGAGCACTACTTCATCTTCAATAGTGTGAAACACCTCTCTTATACTGAACAAGCACAGTGTGACAGAGAAAGCAGAAGCAGCACAAAGCTAAAATGACCTAGTTTGGAAGATATGTATGAAATGGGACATATTTCTGTGTTTAATAAGTAAGAGACTCAAGCGTAAGACTTCACCCTTTTTTTACTATTTATTAAACATGTAAGTGCATTAGATGATCATTATTTAGTGCAAAGCAGCTGATGACAAAGTGTCTAAAAAGTAGTCCCATAAAAATAAAATAGTAGTTAACACAATAAAAAATATACTTAATTAGGACCTACACGTACTTCACAGTGGTATGCAGAATATGTATCTAGGCATCTAGGTAGATGCATTGTAAGTGCAACGAATAGATTTTGGATACAAGTTTTCAAATGCACCAAATTCTCTCATTTTAAATCCAACATTCTGATACCATAAGAAACATTATTCCCAGATATTCCAACACAGCCACTTATGGCATTAGTAGGTGGAGCTTGTATAGGCTACCTGCCAGGTAGCTTAATAGCAGTAATAAATAACAGGTGAACCACTTGGCCAACCCTGCCAGCGTGCGCTTGGCTCTTCAGAAATGTTGCACAGGTTCCGGCCCAGATGCCTAACTGCCTGCACATCTGCGGGTGCCCTGCTGTCCAGTGGTGGACACGTGACCAGCAGCAGCTTGCACTATTCACAGTCACAGAATGAGTGTGTATTTCTATATCTGCATATATAAACTCCACATGTTACTGTACAGTGCACGATAGTGTATACTTGAACTTATAGCAGCAACTTTGTATCCTATTACAATCACATTATGAGTGTGGGGAAAATGAGTACTGTATTTTACGGACTATAAGGCTCGTTTTTTTTCTTCGAAAAATTGCCTCCAAAATTCAGGTGTGTCATACTGTAAATTAATACAAAAATGTTCAATATTTGATTTTAAATTCACGCCAATCTTAAAAATGGCCATATATTTGGTGTGACGAGAAACCTATCTCTATCTGGCAACATTGGATTCAACTGGTAGCAGAACTGAATCGATACGCCGAACATGAATTGCAGGGATTCACAAGCTTGGTAGTACTGTCTCCCTCCTGCCCCACCATTTTAAACCCAGAACACTGTCTAGCCTATGATGCGTCATTGCAACCTACTGAGCCAGTGAACTTTAACTGATAGTGATTTGTGTTATCAGTAACAGTACAATATTTTAGCCAGTAGCTAGTTTTGTAATGGAAAAAATAAAAGGTTTTCATACGATGCAGGCTATAAACTGAAAGTAATAACTTGCGCAGAAGAACATGGAAACAGAGCAGCTGAGCAGCATTTCAGCCCCCACCGACAGAGAAAGTCATTCACAATCAGTGGGCAAGTAAAGAAGAACTGAAAAAAATTAGAAGGATTAAATGTGCAAATAGAGGACTGAATGTAAAATGGCCAAAACTAGGAGATGACATACTGAAATGGATTCCAGGACACCTTCAAAATGGCACTGGAATTAATACAAAATTGATTCAAATACACGGTCGTAAGCTAGTGCTATAGTGGAACTTAACAACAGACGTTAAGGGTGGAGTTGGTTGGTGGTACGGGGTTATGAAGCATCATCATGGACTTAGCATGTGAACCAAAACTAAAATACCTCATGAAATGACACATGAGAATGGAGATAAAATCTTATCTTTTCATTGTTTTATTATTCAATATCTAAAGAAAACCAGTGTGAATTTATGCCAAATAGTGAATATGGATGAAATTCCTCTGATGTTTGATGTGCCAAGTAATGGAACTGTTGCCATGAAAAGTGCGAAAACTGTAACTATAAAAACAAGTGGACATGAAAAAATGCATTAAACTGTTGTCTTTTTACGCTGTGCTGACAGCACTAAACTTTATCCAATGTTCATTTTCAAGCACAAAACAATGCCAAAACCTTCTGGAATACTCCCAGGTGGTGGTGTTCATGTACATGACAACAGTTGGTGGATAAGGCTGGTATTAAATTATCAGTTAACAGAGTGTGGGAGAGATAGAAAGGAGATTTATTAAAGAACAATTCTCTTCTTGTGCTAGATCAGTTTAGGAGTCATTTGAAAAATTCTATGAAAGAGATAATTGAGACAGGGAAATACAGAGCTTGCTGTTATTCTGGAAGGCCTTACTTCACAACTGCAACCTTTTGACGTCTCAATAAGTAAGCTATTTAAAGTGTATATGAAAGAGGAATGGAATAAATGGATGAAACCCAGCACAACTTCACACCGAAGGGAGCTTTAAAAGGACCTACAATCAAACAAGTGTGTAAGTGGATAAAATAGTCGTGGTCTAGAGTGAGGGAAGACACTATTGTAAATCTTTCAAGTGTGGTGTAAGTAACACTCTCGATGGCCGTGAAGACCATCTTCTGTATGAAGAGGACAACGATGATGATAAAAAGGAGGAGGAGGAGGAGGAGGAGGAGGAGGAGGAGGAGAGTGTTCAGATGACAATTGCCAGACATTTTAAAGATCAGTTTGGTTTTAGAAACTAAGAATTTTTTTTAGTCTGGCTTTTAAATATAATAATAAAAATGGTAAAACTTGTTAAAAAAAACTACTTAAAAATTAAGGTGTGTCTTTTAGCCTGCAGTGTCTTATAGTTGGTAAAATACGGTACATGCCTCAGTACATCTCTAATTTTTTATCTCATTATCACTATACATGGTATACATTGGAGGTAGTATAACTGTTGCAAAGTCTTCTCCTAATACGTGTTCTCTAGATTTACACAACAGAGTTCTTCATCAATGACACTGCTTTTTTACAATGAAACTTTCACTCAGCAGCAGAGTGAACAGTTTTGAAATTTCCTGATAAAAATGAACTAGTCTGGCACACAATTTTAATCTGCAAGCAAGTTTCAATGTTGCCTTGCTTCCAAAGATCTTAATTTGAGGTTTCCTGAGCTGCTCATTCCACTTTCTTAAGAGCTATACGAACCCGTTAAATCCTAGAAATACATTCTGAATTTGTTCAGTTATCTGCTATCATGACTATTTGGAGTACTCCAAGGTTTCCTTTGCAGTTTCACCATACTTTTCTACAAATATTACTATCTATTTAAGTCCGTAATTAACCTTCC
Organism: Schistocerca nitens; assembly: GCF_023898315.1. Lineage (NCBI taxonomy): Eukaryota > Metazoa > Arthropoda > Insecta > Orthoptera > Acrididae > Schistocerca > Schistocerca nitens. The sequence continues at coordinate 620,230,822 of NC_064616.1, read as the reverse complement.
ATATAACTGCTTGGTGTTTGCTCCATTTCATATACTTTGTAGTATTATTCCGAGACATTTTGAGAAAGTCACAGTCTCAAGATGTGTATCAATAATCTCTTAACTGGATAGCAGTGGGTTCCTGTCTTTGTTGCAGCTAGTGTTGCCTCTTCAGATACACTTGGGTTGCAAGATTGGTACTTTCAGACTAACCAACTTTCACTGTATATCAAAAAGCATTGCAAAGTAAAGACAGTGTGATGGTTGTAAAAATGCCTAAATTGTGCTCATGGAAGTTTTTAGTGAATATAATTTGTCATTGCCTTCTTATGACGTATGTGTGAGATGTGCCTTAGGTTACGTGACATACCAGACAGTTATAATTAAAGTGCAGCTGTAATTAAAGTATGGTCAAAGCTTAATAGATATGCTAATGCCTTTATGTGGAACAAATTTATGCTGGAAAAAAAAATAGCTCCAACTGTGGTCCCAGGTGCAAATCTATCACTGCACACTGTTTGTATGATGGTATGACACCTACACTGTCAATTGACAAACCATAGCATGAGTGAACAGTGTGGCTGCTATCGAGAAGAGAGACCGTACCCTGAGAGTGAAACTGTTTTATGTGAACGGCAGCAGTTACAGTGCTGCATTGAGAGAGTATTGCCAACTAAAACATCTGAGGAGAGGCCACATGTCATTAAGTGATTTGAAGAAGAAGAAGAAGAAGAAGAAGAAGAAGAAGATAATGGGAAAAAAAAAAAAACGAAAAAGAAAAACATGAGTGAGCCTGGTATAGCACATGGAAGGAGGTTGCTGTTGCTGAAACTGACCATACAGCACATGCCCCAGGAATAGCTAGTGATTGTGCAGTGTCATGTGAATTGTCCATCCCATGGTCAACACTATGGAAAGTTTTGTGGTCTATTTTACACTGGTACCAGTACAAGATAGAGACGGTGCAGCACCTGAAACCTCATGATGCACAGCAATGATCTGAATTTGCTCTTCGGTTTCTGACATGGATTGAAGTTGATGACGTGGCTGGGAAACATTCTATGGAGTGACGAGGCCCATTTTACACTATGGAGTGCAGTGAATACACAGAACTGCCAAATTTGAGGTACTGTTAAACCATGTGTTGTGCACAGAGAGCCACTGTACGAGCATTATGACTCTGTGGTGTGGATTCAAAAACACCTTTATTCTCAGTCTGTTGTCCTTTGAAGATAACACATCCACAGAGCATGTCAGGTGTACCATGATGTCTGCACAAATGTGTGGAAACCGCTGTTTTCATGGACGATGGTGCAAGACCCATGTCGTTCACGCAATGAATGATCAGCTTAATGCAACCTTCCATGAATGTGCTATGTCCAGAGGTCTCCCAGCTGTATGGCCTGCATGATCAGAGTCCGTGTGAATTTGGCTCTGGTGATATCTAAAAGAACACATTTACCAGGGGCACATTCGGTCTCTACCTGATCTGAAAGCCACTATACAGGAACACATTGCTCAGTTTCCACTGGAACTGCTGTGAACAACTGTTGATCACACAGTTTTATGGATGTGACATCTCATCGACATCAAATTATTTAAACAGCAGTTAACAGCAAGATAAACATTATGGCTTTCTCACTTGTTTGACCTTTTCTGCCCATGTCCCACCCCTACATATGGAAACATTTCTATATATCTTTCTTGTATTCACAGCATCATATCTGCACCTGGTGGCCAAAATTGGAACTAATTTTTTCCCCACGTAGATCTGTTCCACCTTAACACATTAGCATATCTACCAATTTTCGCTGCCATATGATAATTACAGCCCGCACTGGACCTCTGTGAGTAGCTGCACTTTAATCACGCATGATATGACACCTCCTCCCTCTTTCTGGTGTAGGTTTCATATGTACTTCAGACACTCTTGAAGGAAATGGCAATATCCTTTACTTATTACGCAAACAATTTTGAGTACCACAGCATCAGTCACTTCCATAATCAAAATCACTAACACGCATTTCTGTGATGGCACACGATTCTGAGATAGCCAATTTGAATCCTTATGAGGGAAGAAATTTTAATTATCACTGTTTAGCTCACAAGAACTGGTGGTTCCTGGTCATCAGACTTTGCATCAATGTCTGGGTTGAAACTGAAAACACTAAGAGAGACTTATTCACATAACTGAAATTGTGAGAATATATCAAGTCGTTTCTGTGTAGCTCAGTTGGTAATAGTATTCCCTGGGAAAGTCAAGTTTGGGCTTGAGTCCTAATCAGACACATAGTTTTCATCTGTCAAGGACGGTTCATTCCACAGTGTTACTTGAAGTGAAGGCATGTGATATCGCAGATAGAGATGTGTCCACTGGATGAGGAAATAAATCTCAGTGACTCTCGATGACATTCTATAAGAGTGGACTATGTGCCAAGTTTCAGATAAGCACCCATGTTAGGAATGAAGCCACACTAAATTATTTGTAATTTTTTACCTGTGAGCCATTTCTTCAGATTTGAAAACAAGAAGTTGTATAGAGCATGATCAGATGAAATTTGAGGAGGGTGGGGGAAACTGTAAATTGTTCTTCACCCAATATTTTCTTACATTTCGTATTGAAGTAGACCAATATCTCTTTGTAGTCTTTTTCAGAGACCGTTTTTCACTTTCCTAAGTGGTGTATGAGCATGACAACTTTTGCACTCCAATAAAAATTGTTGGCATAAATTGTCCACCCAATAGAACCATCTTTGGAGCAGCTTTATGGCAAGCAATGAATTGACTTGGTGGTTGTTTTGCTTCTGGAGCATAATGATAAATTCATGTTTCACTGGCAGTAGCAACTTAAGGCAAAAATTCCCTCAGTTTCACTTAAACTGCTCAAAATAACGCGTTGGAGGTGAAAGCAGCACCTGTTTGTGCATCTTCAGCAATTTGGTATACATTGGGCTGAAAATTATTTCACTGCCAACTTATCTTGTAAAAGAGCAACTACCATTCCGATTAATACCTCTATGGCCTGTGCTGTTGCATACACATTTGTTTGATGACGAATTATAATCATGCAGTGCACATTTTCAATGACATTTTGGGTTGTTGGGTGTTCTGACAGATGTCAGTGTCATATTTGCACAATATTTCACTAACATACCTCATAACCTTCATCAGGTACAACCTGAAACTGCTCCCCGAGTGGACCAGATCCAGTATTTATGTCTGTTGCCTTCCCCCTCCACCGGCAGTTGCAAGCATTCCCTCTGCAGTCTGCACCTGATCGCTGTGATCTTCTGGAATGCTGCCATTCTATTTTCGGCCTGCTATGGTTCTGAATGTTCCTTCTCCAGTTTGCGCCCATTGTTTTCCATCCGCTGAGGTTCTGGGTGTTCCACCTGTGGTCTGCGCTCACCAGACCCACTCCTGGGTGTCCCACCTTTGGTCTAGTGCATATGGAATTCTGTCTGAGGTACAACGCGTTCCCCCGAGGTTCGCTCCTGCTCACTGTGATCTGCTGGAGCATTGCAATTTCGTTTTTGGTCCGCTGCGGTTCTGGGTGTTCCCTCTGTGGCCCGCACCTGTCTGATCCTCTCCTGGACATTCCATCTTGGGCCCACTGGTGATTGTTTTCCATATCCATGCCTCCCGTTCTCCTATTTGTGGAGTGCTCCTTTAACAATTCCAGAGCAGGATCCCAGGTTCTACTTAGCCAGTGCCCTATGTCGCGGTTCATTAGATTGTCAGTCACTTTTATCTCAATCGATTCCCTTATAACACTGTCCCAAAATCTGGGTTTCTGTGCTAGAATCTTGATTACCTCATAACTCATGGCATGATCCAGTTCTAGACAGTGTTCAGCAATGGCTGACTTCATCATGTGTCTTTATTAGGTGTGCCTCTGATGTTCTTTGCACCTAATATCCACTGTTCTTGTCATCTGGTCAATGTAGGGCATGCCACTTTGGAAAGGTATATTATAAATCCCTGGTTTCCGTAACCCCAGGTCATCTTTAACACTCCCCACCAGTCCCTGATCTTGCTGGATGGATAGAAAATGCACTCGATATTGTGTTTACGGAGGATCCTACTGATTCTGGCAGAAATAGAACCAGCATAGGGCACATACGCCACCTTCTTTGCTCCATCTTGCTCTGCTTCTGGAACCTGTGGTGTAGTGGCTGGTTGGAGTGCCCTCTCAATTTGTTTGATCATATATCCAGTTTTGCAGAACAGTTTTAAGATGCTCTATTTCTGACGATAGACTCTCTTGGTCTGACAGGACACGTGCTCTGTGGACCAATGCCTTAAATACCCCATTCTTCTGTACAGGGTGGTAACAGCTGCTGGCATGCAGATATAAATCAGTGTGTGTGGGTTTTTGATACATGTGTGGGTTTTTGATACACACTGTGGCCATTTGATCCATCTGCTTTCCTTCTGACTTGTACCTCCAGAAGCAGCAGCTGGCCATTCTTCTCCAGTTCTATAGTGAACTTGATATTTGGGTGGCACAAGTTAAGATGTTCAAGAAACTCATTGAGCCTGTCCTTCCCATGAGGCCAGATAACGGAGGTGTCATCCACATACCTGAAGAAGCATGTGGGTTTATATTTGGCTGTCTCTATGGAGAGATTTGAGGATAGGGCATTAAATTTTTTGGCAACCACAGGAGACAGTGGGCTGCCCATAGCTACACCTTCAGGTTGTTCATAATATTGGTTCCCATACAGCAAATATGTGGAGGTCAGTGTGTGCCTGAACAGGTCCAACAGAGCACCATCAAATTTATCCACAATCAGTTCTAGGGAGTCTTTCAATGGTATCCTCGTGAACAGCGACACCACATCAAAACCGACCATGATGTCTGAATCTGCAATGCATAGTCGCTTGAAGCGTTGCAGGAAGTCTGAGTTTCGGATATGGTGAACACATTCCCACACATACGGAGACAGCAGATTTTTCAAGTACTTGGCTGTTGCATATGTAGGTGCCCCAATATTACTGACAACTGGGAGTAGGGGCACACCCTCCTTGTGTATTTTAGACAGACCATATACGTAGTCTACACGGCACTGGTGCTTTTGCCCGTAGTTGTCTAATGATCTTGCCAGGCATCCCTGTTTCCTTCAGGAGAGCCCTGGTCGTCTTATTCACCTTGTCAGTGGGGTCACACCCCAAAGTTCTGTATGCAGGGTCTCTCGAAACTCGGCATACATTCTCATTATAATCCACCTGTTGCAAAATGACTGTAGAGTTCCCTTTTGTCTGCTGGCAGTACTACAATATTGTTGTCTTCCTGGAGCTTCTTGAAGGAACACCCAGAACCAGAGCGGATGGGAAATGACGGGCACGTACCGCGGAGGGCACATCCAGAACCTCAGTAGACTGTAAACGAAACGGCAACGTTAAAGATGATCACAGCGATTGGGCACAGACCGCAGAGGGAATGCCTGCAACCGCCGGTGGAGGGGGAAGGCCACAGACATAAATACTGGATTCGGTCCACTCAAGTAGCAGTCTCAGGTCACACCTGATGACGCTTACAAGCTACAGTACCGAAATATCATGCAAGTACGATGCTGACATCCGCAGAACACCTGACAACCCAAGATGTCATTAGATTGCCGGGAAAGCCTGAAGAGTGACATTTTCAATGATTTATTCAGTAACCAGATCTGCCCAGCATCCTGAGTGATCCTCATTAAAAAACACATGCTGAACCCATTTCAGTTCACATAACTGTTTTCACTGATGGCACAGTATCATTATAAACAACATCTAGTTCTACATTTGTCTGGTCATGTGTTTTTCTATGCAAAAGCAAAAAGCAAATCACTAAAATGATACTGCAATTTTTCTATCTCTTTGAAAACACCTTGTTTTAGCACCATCTAACAAATTTGTTCATTATGGTAAGCTCAACTTGCATTAGCCACAGCATCTGTCTTCAAACACGGATACATACTTAATTGCCATTACCTGCAACAGTCACTTCTGTGTGTCTCTATCAACCACTATACCTTCATTATCCTTGCACGAACTTCCTTGTTTCAGATAGTAACATATTTTCAAATATGATTTTATTAGTATACTTTGGCATCATTCTAATTTCAGGACACCTGCCCCTTTCAACTTACCCTTGTTTCAGTGTGGATAACAAATTTTGGTTGCACCACAAATGAGTAGAAAAATTGTAAAAACAGCTCTATTGTCTATGTGAAGCTTCCTTGCCCTACACATAATACCCAAGTGAAAGGACTACCTGGCGAACTAGTTCCTGAGCATGCTGTATTCCTTCCATAAAATCCATGCATCTTCTGAAACTCATGGTAAATAATTCCTGCCCTCCCATGAAAATGAGACAATATTTAATGATTTAAGATTCAGAACAGATAAGTTGCTGTTTAGTTTTGATGTACTTCATTGTTGTTGGAACCAAAGTCGTTATCACCCATCTGCACAATACTGTAGTAGAGATGGAATTCTGAAGCCTAGGTAGCTGAGGCAATAAATTTCAGCAAAATGATCTGGTGTTGTCTACGATACCATCAGTGGTGCATAGACATACAGGGAGACATACAGTGTTAACCATAAATTACCTGTTGTATTCTTGTATTGCAACTGAGTTGGTGAAACAGTTTACCAAGAGCAGGAAAACTTGCCAATACCTGTTCTTGCTTTTCTGAATGTTAGTCAGACCTTTTTCTTGCCAACTATCTGGCATGATCTATGAACTTTATCTGTCAAACAAAAACATCCAATAGTTACGATTACACAGAATCCCTCCCCCAAAACAAACAGAACATCAATGGAATGGGTCACACCCCATCACCACAATGAAAGAAGGCCAAGGTACAACCTTCAGCAGGAAAGGTGACGGCACGAGTGTTTTTTCAAATGGAGAGTGTGGTGCATGTGGAATTTATGCCAAAACGCATGACAATCAACTCTGCTTTGTAATGTCAAATGTTGCACCAGTTGCATGAGGCAATTAAAGAAAAGCGGTGAGGAATATTGAGTGCTGGTGTGATTTTGTTGCATGAGAATGCAAGACTGCGCTCTGCCCACCAAATGCCAGAGCTGCTGCAGTGATTCAAGTGGGGATATGGCAACATCCTCCACACAGTCCAGATCTAGCGCCATGTGATTATCATGTGCTTGGAAAGATGAAAGAGGATCTCAGTGGACGATGATTCTGAAACGATGAGACGGTGAAAACAGCTGTATCCGCATGGTTAAATAGCACAGGAGATGATTTACATGCATCCGGAATTGAAAAGTTGGTAACCCACTTCGAGAAATGTTTACAATCTCTTCTTGAGGACCATGTGGAAAAGTGAAATTACATTGTGTGTTAACATAGCCATGTTTCATATGTGAATGTGGTCTAATAAATGGCTACAACTTGGAAGTGTGTGTATTTCCTCAATTAAATAATTACTAGAAATACTGCGGTACATATGCAAAGTATTTATTTTTTATTAGCTGTCATGAAAATAGAGCACCCTCATTTGTTGGTGCCGAAAACAAGAGAAGTAGTGGACTCTCGTATATTTTTACAAAAACCCCTCATTAATTCAAACTTTGTCAAACTGAACTGGCTATTTTTGGGTCCTTTGAAATTTGGTTAAATGAGGGTCTAAGGTAGTACACAGTCTGCAGTAGGTACCAAATACTGAAGTCAGTTCTCTCTGTAAACCTGTCTTTCCACAGAAACTACTTTCATATTACTCCATGACAAGAGAAATGTCAACAGATTGGAATTTTAACCTAGTCATCAAATTTGCAGCTCAAGATTTTAATAGCCTGTGTCCCTGCACTACTCCAATGTCACAGACTTTATAAAATGGCGTGCAAAATTAGTCATCAACAACCAATGTTTCAATACATTATGCCTGTTACTTTCACAGCCCATGTTACACCCAAACATACAACCCATACAACTGCAGAAACAAATTAACCATCTGTATTCTGTCACTGACCAACAGTCAACAAATCCATAACTGCCATTCTCCCATTGTTATCCCAAAAGCTCTACTACTTATTGTTATATACATAAGCTCTCACTTTCACAGATGATTATCACAATTAAATCTTGTTAAATTTTTTCAATTTAGACATTTAGAAATGATTTTAACATTAGTAAAAATTATTAAATAAGAAACAGAAAATACAACAATATATTTAAAAAATTGTTCAGTCTCTGACAGTAATGGGAAACGCACATTGTGATTTGTTACATTACATACAAATATTAGTACGCAAATTAAACTTTGGTTCACCAGACCTGGATGATAGTATCTTGTCAAGGTCCCTTGCGAAAGTTACGGTGAAGACCTCAAGAGCAGTGAAGCTGGGCATGAAGATTGCTATCAAACATGGGCATACTGAGAAGAATGCAAAATTGTACCCATTAGTCAATGTACATGCAACTATTAACAGAACAATAGTGAGCATCTAGAACACACACTAGAAAAAAAAAATCTGTCATGTAACAATTCTTCTGGGAGACTTCAACGTCGAGCTTGGATTGGAACACTAGAAGCAATACATCACAGGCAACTTTCCACCACACCTTAGCACCAATAAGAATGGAGTGAGACTAGTAGAAATTACTGCAGAAATTACCAGCTGAAGTTCACATCCACAGTTTTTTGTGAACTATTGGAGATGTACATGGAAGGCATCTAACATTCTTCGAGCCAAATTCCAGATTGACCACATGGCCATGTCTACTAGGCATGATGGAAACATTCATGATGTATCAGTCAAACGCGGGCTCAATCTAGATACAAACCACTATCTAACCCTCATTATGATAAATCTGCTGAAAATCAAACACGTACCAAGAATCAATGTAAATTTTAACATAATAAAACAAGCTGGAGGAACCTTCAATGAAAACTGAAGTAGACAGCTCAAGAGAGTGTAACCAGCTCACACGTGACGACACCAACGTTGGACGGCACAATGTGATAAAGCAATTGACTCTAAGGAGCTCACCAGAGGAAAGTATCTCTCACATCAGACAACTCTGACACTAGAAGTAGCATATATGACACCAAGGACACTTACAACAAAAACACTCAGAGGACTCAGGTGTGACAATGATAAAAAAGCATTGGACAAAATAGGAGGAGGATTTCTCGCAGAATAATTCTAGAGAATTCAAAAAAACTAACCAGACTCAACACCCAAAAATTCACTGGACAATGCTTGCATTTCCAACAGTTTGGATGAAATGGCCATGGTCAATTGGGATAACTGCATGTTATTACCACAGTATTTCAAACACATTACTTACGTGCTCAGAAAAACAAAGATTTCCCTTGTGCACCTAATACCTGGCCAACCAAAACCACCACCACTCCAAAAGGCAGAAATGAAAGTAGCCATACCATTATTGAAGAATAACAAGGCTGTAGGTGATGACACACACACACACACACACACACACACACACACACACACACACACACACACACACACACACACAAATCCCAACCTTGTTCACTACGATGTGGCACACAGAGACTATCCCACAAGAAGGGAAAGTTCCACTTATCCATCTACAGTATAAAAAGGGTGACAAGTCTGATGTTAATAATTACAGGGGGATGTCTCTCCTACCAGTAATCCAAAAAATTCTCTCTGAGTCCTGCTAACAATTATACAAGACACAACAGGAAACACTACAGGCAAATTCCAAACAGGGTTCCACTATGGACTGAAGCAGATTCCTAGTCTGATACTTTTCCTCAAGCACAGACAAATTACCTGACAAAATAATGTATTTAGCTTTGTGGACTTCAAAAGCATAGGATTCAATCAATCATATAATACTTTTTAACATGTATGAATCTGGTATTGATACTATGGCCAACCACCTCATCAAGTAAACACTCACTAGTATTTTCAGTCCAAAGTGAATTTCATGGCAGACTATTCAGATCCTTTCTATATCAAGACTGGTATGACAAGAGAAATGGCCAATCACCTATTACATTTAACCTGGTTCTAGAGAAAGTCATTAGAGAATGATGCACAGAGCTGGCCATGACAGACCAAAGCACAAAGTTACAAAAAGGCAAGAGGAAAGAAGTCAAGATTGACTGTTTGGCATTTGCTGATAACTTGGCCAGACTCTCCATAAACATTACACGGACACAGTGCACATCCAGATTGAAAACCTGATGAAATTTGCAGAAAAAAATCAGGTTGCAGATCTCCTTCCAAAATACAGAGTGCCCACTCGTGCTTTATGCTACACACACACACACACACACACACACACACACACACACACTAGATCAGAAAGGCTTACTCAAAACACTAGAGCTAACAGAAAGCCGATTTATTAGAAAGATATAAGGACCTAAGAAGAATCATACAGTGAGTGGAAGCTCAGCAGCAATATGTGTATCAAGACACTGAACCCAAGTGATGGCATACACAGATGACACCTGAAATTCTATCGCCAGAGAAAACACATTCACATAAGCAGAGGGACGAATAGGACACTGATGTACTAAGGGAAATTCCGTGTGATCCATGCATATACCAAATAAGAATATAAAATACAAGAAGATTTAACTCAATTTGGCAATACACAGGACCTTATGCAGGACAGGGCCACAATAACATTGAGAAACAGCTGATAGAGGGAAAACACATGTGACAGAAAAGAAGAAGGCAGAAGGAATTATCAGAACACAGGCAGTAGATAAGCCAATGCATGAAAAACTACTGGTAAAGGTGAAGGGAATGGAAGTCTGGTCCTAAGCAAGCCGAGTACTATAATAGTGTTATCTTCACACAGGGCAACAGTGCCTGATTTACTGATAACCTCTCTCACTGGCCTCCATTTTAAAGACCTCTCTTTCCAGTAGATTTATCCAGAGTGAGAAATGGCCACTGGAGTGGAGATGATCAGTATCTCCTGGGCTGGATCTGTGAGAGCAGGGAATAGAACAAGGATAGCGACTGTATTGTAGCCAATGTTAAGGATACACAACTCCACTCTGACTTGCTGCTGTGGCCACAGCTCTACATGGCAAGTAGTAATCATTCTATGTTGTATTCACATTTACGAGTTCGGTTCACAAATTACAATCTCTCATAGGGCCCATTGTTTGTAGTATGAGGATTTGCAGTCTGCTGTGCTCAAATTTTGAGACACAAGCAATTGAAGTGGCTGTCAGACTACAATTTAATAAGTCAGAAGGAAACGATGCAATCTTGCAAGACATGGGCTGCTGAACTAAAAAAACTTAACAAACTGCCTATTGGCTTCTGTCTCGGGTTCTTCGGCCGACGTGGCAACTTAGCAGTGTAACTTTCCGTGTTCATAGTATAAGACTTGCCAATCTTTCATTTGTGAAAGTGGTTGTGCATCTAACGTCCAACGATGATGTTTGGGCTAGCACAATGAGAGACTGATCCATTCAAAATTGACCAAGGCGTAGTAAAAGTGCATACTCAACAATATTTTCCGTAAGTTACTGACAGGACAAAAAGCTCATAATACACTGAGGTGACAAAAATCACTGGATACCTCCTAACATCATGTCAGACATCATTTTGCCCCCTGTGGTGCACCAACTCGATGTGGCATTGACTCAACAAGTCGCTGGAAGTCCCCTGCAGAAATATTGAGCCATGCTGCCTCTCTAGCCATCCACAATGGTGAAAGTGTTGCCAGTGCAAGATTTTGTGCACGAACTGATCTCTCGATTATGTCCCTTATGTGTTTGATGGGATTCGTGTCAGGCAAGCTCAGTACGCAAACCATTTGCTTGAACTGTCCAGAATGTTCTTCAAACCAATCGCAAACAATTGTGGCCTGGTGAGATGGCACACTGACATCCATAAAAATTCCATTACTGTTTGGGAACATGAAGTCCATGAATGGCTGCAAATGGTCTCCAAGTAGCTGAATATACCATTTTCAGTCAATGAACGGTTCAGTTGGATTAGAGGACACAGTCCATTCCATGTAAGCACATCCCATACCATTATAGAGCCACCACCTGTTTGCGCAGTGCCTTGTTGCCAACTTGGGTCCATGGCTTCATGGGGTATGTGCCATACGTCAAACCTACCATCAGCTCTTATCAACTGAAATCTGGACTGATTTGACCAGGCCACGGTTTTCGAGTTTTATAGGGTCCAACTTATTTGGACAACAACCCAGACAAGGTGCTGCAGGCAATGTCATGTTGTTAGTAAAGGCACTCGCATCGGTAGTCTGTTAGAGCCAAATTTTGCTGCACTATCCTAAAGGATAACTTTATCGTATATCCCACATTTATTCCTACAGCTATTCCACAGTGTTGCTGATCTGTTAGCACTGACAACACTACGTAAACGCCGCTGCTCTCCGACATTAAATGCAGGCTGTCTGCTACCAAGCTGTCTGCTACCAAGCTGTCTGAGGTGAGAGTAATGCCTGAAATTTGGTATTCTCAGCACTCTCTTAACACTGTGGATCTTGGAATACTGAATTCCCTAATGATTTCTGAAATTGAATGTCCCATGCATGTAGCACTACCATCCCTGTTGATTCCCATTGTGCAGCCACAACCACATCAGACACATTTACACATGAACCACACAAGGGCAAATGGCAGCTAGGCCATTGCCCGGCCCTCTTATACCTTCTGTAGGCGATACTACTCACACCTGTATACATGCATGTCACTGTCCCATGACTTTTGTCACTTCAGTGTATTGTATGTGAATAAAAATTCAAGTAGCAGAAGTTGTAATTTGCAAAATTAAATTAAAAAACAGAAATTGTGTCCCAGTTTGCCTGCCCACACTACAATGCAAAGCCTTTCCTTTGGTGCTTGCAGCCTACAACAAATCTACCATTGGTTATCATCAGGATTGAGATGAAGTTACATCCAAGTACTGGATGTTTGGTTGGTTGGTTGATTGGAGTTAAAGGGCTTAACAGGAAGATCATCAGTTCCATGATGCAGGGGTAGTTCATCTGGTGTCCAAAATTAAAGCAACAAACAGAAATTTTGCAAAGTTGGGCTTATTTTGCCACGGAACAGTATAAACAGTTGATAGCCAAGTAGAAAAATGGTTCAAATGGCTCCAAGCACTATGGGACTTAACATCTGAGGTCATCAGTCCCCTAGACTTAGAACTACTTAAACCTAACTAACCTAAGGACATCACACACATCCATGCCCGAGGCAGGATTCGAATCTGCGACTGCAGCGGTCATGCAGTTCCAGATTGAAGTGCCTAGAACCGCACGGCCACACCGGCCGGCTAAGCCACAAATGGTGCTGAAAATGAACTGCCAATACCTATGATAAGTTCCCTCCAAAACATGATAACTGCAGCAAGTGTAAGCTGAAATTAGATTAAGGTTGTATGAAAATGCAATGTTTGTATCTTTTTGATCCATCTAGGAAACAGTATTTGCATCTCTGAGTGAAATGAAATTATATTGTTCACAAAAGTCTTCAGTGTCCCCCAACAAGGACAACCATGCTCTTTACTCATGTTTACATGTTTATCCTGCAAATATAATTCCTTTTGTTTATTGTCATAAATCAATAGTGGTATTCTTTTATGTTTGGGTCATATAATCCCCACATTCTGAAGAATATTAAAGGAAAATATTAAAAATGTTTCACATAATGGAAATCTTACTTGCACATTAGTATACTAAATACCAAAGCCAACTGAGAGGAAAAGGGTGTAGTAGAGTGAATGGTGGCTGATATAGCTGGAAGGTGCACGCAGCACAGAATAGGAATCTGCTACTGGTGAGTTCACCTTCGTGCAAGTATATGGCAAGTGATGAAGTAGAGGAATGAACTGGGACAGGGAGACAGAACAGAGGAACTGGGGGACTGTGAAGAGGAGAGTATAAGTGTAGAGTGTGTGAAGTGGGAGGCCTGAAAAAGAGAAGCATGCAGATGGCAAAGGTTGTCAAGCAGCCCTTAAGTATGTTGCACTCAGAAGTATGTTATTCCACTAAGTGGTCATGCACACATAAAGATGTGCAAATGTTACAGCAGCAGTGGTGGTGTATCTTATGATTGCTTTCAAAGTAGTTCTGCTTCTGATATTATAAGGTATGTCAGTGATGTGACTGGAATAGGATGAGCTGGGTGGGTGCATAGGATACGTTTCTGCAGGTGTCGTAGGTGTGGCAACAAGGATATTTCAATATTTCATAGATTGCTTGGCACAGGGGCGGGGTAGAATACCACTCTGGGAGGTTTGGTAAGGAGTGTGGGTTTCCAAGGATGACGATAGCTAGATGAAGACCTGGCAAAGAATGTGATAAGCTGTTTCAGTCCAGAATGATAATGGATAATTAAGTGAGTGTTCCCGAGCATCTGCTTTCTGGGATCTGTACACATTCAGCACAGGAGATCAGTTTGCAGACTAGGTTCAGAGCGCATTGCCTGTCTGTGAAAGTGTTAGTAAGGCTTTCAGCTTACTAACTAAGGGATTTCTCACCACTGCAAATGCATCATACATAGATGGCTAGACTGTATGGGAGAGAGATTTTAGTATGAAAGGGATGGCAGCTATCCAAATATACGCACTCTTGCTGGTTTGTGGGTTTGATAATCAACAGAAGCTTTCTTGGAGTGTCTGGAGAGGTGGATTTCAACATCTAGGTAGGTAGCATATTGGACTAAGAAAGGACAGACGAAGCAAACGTGAGTGAAGGTGTTGAGGTTGTAAAGAAATGATAATCTTGACCGAGGGTCCACATCATTACAGTCTCACTGATGACCTTGAATCAGAGAAGGGGTTCAGGACCTCATGGTGTTTCGTCAGTTCTAAGTGTTGACACAGGAAAATTTTTGGATTTGCAGGTGATGTCCAAATATTGCTCTATTAGTGCACAGAGGAAGACATTAGACAATAAGGAAGAAGAGATACAATGACATATAAAACACATAATAATTTGCAGCAAGCATTATGATTGTTCTAGTGATGGCACGACGGCAGCAGGAATGAAATTAATACTTCATTGGAGCGAAATGAGGCATGGAGTTAGATATGTGAAAAATATTGGTGATGGAGATTCTAGTGCTTTCAGATCTGTTGTAGAAAGCACGCCATATGGGAACAGATGCAACATTGAAAAGCTAGAGTGTGTGGGGTACAATCAGAAGAGGATGGGCGAGTGACTTCTGAAACTGAAACGAGAACAAAAAGGTGCAAAACTCAAAGATGGGAAGCCACTGGGTGGGCCACAACGCCTCGCTGACAAAGAGATCCACAATTTGCAAATATATTACGGCAAAGCAATAAGGCAAAACACTGGAGATTTGAAGGCAATGCAGAAGGCAGTGTGGGCAACATTTTTTTCACAAGTTGTCAACTGATGAGAAGCCAGTACATTAATTGTGTGATGTATCCTGGTGCATATATAAGCAAGTAAAAGCAGAACACAAAACCTGTTCACATAAACACAGTCTTCTTGAAGCAGTCTTAAACACCATAAAGCCAACATTCCAGTTTCTAGCTCATCCAGATTTGTTAAAGAAATGTACCCATGGTGGAACCCAAAACGCGAATGAGAGCTTCAACAGTCTCATTTGGAAGAGATGCCCAAAAACAACATTTAGCACATTTACTGTTGTTAAGATTGCCACATATGATGCGTGTCCGGTGTTTAACGATGATAACATTGGAAGAATAAGGACCCTTACTGGACTACGATTTGTTGCAGGTTGCTCCACCGAGAAGCTATTGAAGAACATAGATACTGCACATGTTGCTCGTTCTGAACTGTCTGTAAAGGATACAGCCAAAAGGGCATGCCACAAACATCAAATAAAAAGCAAAAAGGTACACAAAGAGCAAGAAGACCAAATGGGTGGTTATCGTCAACATTAAGGCACTAGTTTATGGTGTAAATCCTTATAACTTTTATATGCATTTCCTGGAACTTTCATTTTTCAGTGTGTAAGGAACATTTTCCCCTGAACCATAGGAGACACGAAAGTGAAATTTTCTGCAGAATTTGTTCATAGTATAACACAACTCCCTGTGGTACAAATTTTTTCTAAGTGTATTTCTGTCAAAATTATTTACCTTTCTATGAAACTGAAATTGCTTTGTTTCAGATGCATAAGATTTTTAAATAAATTGTAAGAGTTCTAAAACTGGTATTAAAAAACTGTTCCACAAGTTTGCTTATCTGGTTACGAAGAATTACCTACCACAATATTAATGTTGTAAGTAACGTAATTTTTGTGAAAATGTTCCTCGTGTGATAGCATGAGTTGCAAAAATTTCCAACAATAACATGATCAAATTTTTTGAGAGAAAAATTTGAAAAAACATCCAGAATGTAGTCCATAACATAATTACCTCATGTGCAACATTTGGTTCTATTATCTTTCAAACACCAAAAACTGTGTTAGATTATGTAAATACATCCATTTTCTCCTACGTCCTCCCTGATGTTACGTATTTTTGGAAGTATTTAGAAGGTGAGTATGTGTGGGTGGATCTCTCTCTTCCCCTGTTGTAACTCCCATTGCAAAAGCAACCCTCCATTTCTCATGCCACATGCTACTCCCAGTGCCTGAGCAAGAGAGAGCTCACTGATGACATTCCTATCCCACCCCATTGCTGCTTTCCCTTTCAGTCATCAGACACCCTTCCATCGCATAGCAAAATCACAGAACGTTATGTGCACCGTTTCATGGCCTATAAAATTGTATAGATATGAGATGCTATTTTACAGCTAATGGGTTTGGCTGTTGAGAAAAATGTTGACTAAAATGCCTTTGGAAAGCTAGAAAGTGTCATATCATTTCTTCATGTAAATTTTGCCAGACAGAAAAAGGAAGCACAAAGAAGGGAAAGGGGAATAAAATGCAACTTCACGTGTTGAGAGGGTATGTGAGGATATTTCAGCAGTTGCCAAATTGAGTCAGATTTATCAAGAACTTGACACTGAGAACCCACTTACCAGAATGGTGTTGCACCCCATTCACAGATTTGGTTGGGAAACTGTTGTATCCTCTTCTGAAGTAAATTGGCCCACTACTGTTTGTAACTGGTCTTTGATATAGGGGATACAGGTACCTGGACGAAGTTGATGCCTGAGCTCATACCTCACATATTCTACTGGGGAGGAATCTGGACATCATGTCGGTCACAAGATTACCTCAACTTTCATACCAACAGTTCATAGACATATGAGCCATATGTGAATAAGCATTGTCCTGCTGAGAAACGACACCACGATATTGTTGCATGAGATTTGAACACAAAAGGATGCAGGATGTCTGTAACATGCCATTACGTCATCAGAGTTCCATCAATCACTAACAGGCATGACTTGAAGTCACATCCAGTGACACCAGGCGATTGCTGTGCCTCTACTAACACTGGGAAGAGTGGAACCTCTCCCCAGGTTGCTCCCATACTTGGCAATGATGGTCATTTGGGGTACAACAGACCTGCAATGTGTCACTGAACACAGTGTGACACCATTCATCATGAGTCCACATTTCCCACTCAAAGCACCACTCAAATGCAGTTATTTGTGTTGTGGTGTTGATGGTAGCTTACCCATGGGACAATAATTCCATAGTCTGGCTGTTGCTACTCCCAGACCAATGGTGCAGGATGACACACTGAGTCCATTACTCTATGATGGCAGACACAGATGTGAAGCAGTTATGATATGGTTGGGGCACAACATGGTAATCCCCCTTCGTGATGATCAGACGTGGTCAACCAGAACCTTGACAAGTGTACCTGCCCATGCGGTCCAACAGTGGGCCACTCTTACATCCAAATGCCCCACAAATCTGGATACTGCACAATTCGATCCACCAGCTAAATGGAGCCCCACAATGAAGCCGCTACCAAACTGTCAGGTACTGATAATGCTGTCTCACGAGTATGCTGTAACTCCAAGTACGCGGCATCTCCGTTTTCTTTGGAGTGATCACTCAACATTTGACACTGTTCACGCCCTTTATGTATTCTACCAGGCCTGGTAACAACACTAAACACAAACAACACTTGTGCACTCTGGTGACTACTCTGTCACAGATAATTGCAACCCTAATCATTTCTGTAATTGCTGATAGTGTGTATCTGACCATGCATTCTGGGTGCTTCACTCTTTTTGTCAGGCAGTGTGTATAAGAATAATGTCTCTTTAAGCAACTCAACCCCTTTCGTCACCAAAATCATTAATTACTGAAACAGCGAGGTTATTAAACATCAAGACACCGATTACAGTGAAAGATTTATATATAGACAGACAGACAGACAGACAGAGACACACACACACACACACACACACACACACACACACACACACACACACGTTTTCAAAGCCCACCATAATTTTAAGAAATAGCAGTATATTGTACTTACTTTGAAAATTCCACCAGTTGTGTTTTGTCTTCATATGTTGTGCACCATATTTTACTCTTACAAAAATAGTATTTTTCAGTTTGACTTTTCAGGCATCTCTCAAGCACATCACCATTATAGTATATTATTTTTTCACTCATTCCATCACTTGATATTTTGCACACACATCCATTGTTGTACCAAATTTCTTTCCTTCCATCTGGATGTGTTTTAATGTGAGTTACACGGTCATTAGAAATCATATCTGAATCAACATTCTGAGCTGCACAGTGTAACTTGCTGGGAATAATTTTTCTGGTAATCAAAGGGTTGTCATCAAAAATGTTTATATACTCATTGATTTCCCCAGTACTGACATTGCTATCTTGTGCTGCATAATGAACAAAATCATGTTTTGGAAGTGAATTAATACCAGCATCATCAAAATCGGTAATGTTCCCATTTTCAGGAGTTTTCTTTTTAACACCATCACTCTCCTGAATGTTATTACTCTGAATATGATTATTTTTTTCTGTATGTGTTTTGTTTAGTGAAGAATTAATTATGTTTCCATTAGCTGGAACTGTTAGTATGACATTTTGTGCACTTGGTATTTCAGCGTCAGGTGCATCCTTTACTGTCTTTGAAGGGACAAAATGCTGTGTTGCAGTGCTACAGACATCCAAAGGCTGCAGCTCTCCACTCTCACAATCCTTCATTTTACTTGGTTCAGAATCTACCAATTTGGCACTACAGTTTTCAGCATTTATTAGACTGATGTGCCCATCTACCTGTAAACAAAATATAATTCACTTAGCTCACTGTTTCAAAACCAATGCAATAAGTCACCACAATCACACGTGCACCACCACCTCACATCTACATCTACACTTTGCAAGTCATCTTATGGCATGTGGCACCCGGGGGGGGGGGGGCTACTTTGTAATGTACTGTCACTTCCGCCCTTTCCAATTACAGCAGTGAACAGTGCACAGGAAGAACAACTGACGGCGAGTCTCCATATAAGCTCGACTCTCTCTAATTATATCTTCATGATATTCTTTCTAGATACGTACAGAGGTAGCAATATGTCGGCTGACTCACCTAGGAACTCAGCAGAATGATTCACTGGTATCTGTGATTCAGTTCAATATTTGAACAAATTGTTGACATCATACTTTTTAAGTGGTAGATGGCAGATGTTTCAGATGTTGCAGATAACAGTCAATTTTACCTGACTACCTGCTCTTGGCATAATTTTATATATATAAAAATAAAAATTGCTAGAGAGATGGAGTGAAAACGTTGACTAACTGAGAGGCACTGATTTAATTAATTCTTCAGACTTTCCCAGCAATCTGTTGACATCATGAGGTGCTGTGTATTCTGCCAGATATTAGCATCTGCCATGCACTGTATTTCATCAATGTGACTTGTTTCAGGTAGCACCTGATGAAGATATCGAGTCAAGTTGTCGAAATATCATGCATGGATGACACGAATATGTGGCAGAATAACAGACACCTAGATATGTTGAGAGGTACTGATGTTTGGATTAATGTGCAGTACAAAAAATTATTGCTATAATTGGTTAGTCCCCGTTTTTACTCTGATGAGTGGGCTTTTCAAAAGGTTTCTAATGGAAATATTGTCTAGTGTCTTAATGTCCTCATCAAATAACAATTACTTCACAATCATATCTTACAAAGTAACAATTTTTAGTATGTGATAATTGAGTGTTTCAAGGAATGTCACTGATAATCATCTCAGAATTCACTCCTCATTTTCTATGGGTATATCTTATCATACTTCCCACAGTCTTTCAGAACTGGTGCAGTGCTTCCATGCCCTACCTAAAAGGGTGACAAAATGAGTTGCTCTTCTGTGCATCTATCACTCATTATTATTACCAAGGGGAGGTCTCAGCAGGGGGACTGACTTTTTGAAATAATCTATGTTGTGATGTAGGTTGAGGTACCAGGTATCACATGCTGCAGCCATTCAGCCTGGTGGGCCCTTGTTTGTGAGTAATCGGGAAAAAAAAATGGAATCTGGCATGATGTTCTATAGCTGGGAAAAAGTAGGTTTTGACCTCCCGTGCGCAAAATGGTTGGTTCAGAACTCACCAGGTGATATCTAAATTTTTATTTTTAAATGGTTATTGCCAAAATGACTTTGGTAATTATTTTTATTCAATTAATTGGGTTAAATGTAATGTTCTTTTTATTTCTATTCCTTTGTCCCATTATTTTAACCACCATATTAACTTTTAAAACTGATCTTATTTTTTTCTTCTTATCGTTCTTTATTCACCTGGAATCTTTGATCAAGTGAATTAAATTCTTTCATATTTAATTATCATAATACTTAAACATTTAAAACTGCCGATGTATTGGAGGGGGGGGGGATGTCAAAAATGTATTTTTCCTTACAATATGTACATTTTTTGGATGGTAATCACCAAACACACATTCAATACAAATCCTTATTGCACTATGGACAAAGTAATGCAGATAAAGATTTAAATGAACGAAGGTTAAGTAAAATGAAATTTAAGTATAATGAGGAATGGATACATTGAATACAATAACATCGACAAAATTATAGGATGATGGAACAGTAGAAATTAAATCAAAGTTAATACACAAAAGCAAACAAAAAACCATGAACAAAGATTCCAAGTGGAAAAAATGTTAGGAACAAAAATGAGAGCAATTTCACGCAAATACGATGATTAAAATGATGTGAAATGCAATAGAAATTAAAAAAATACGTTTAATCCAATGGATTGAATAAAAATAATAACCAAAGTCAATTCAATACAGATTTAAAAATAAAAATTTAGATTCCACCTGATGAGTTTCTAAACTGACATCCCTTTACATGGAAGGCCAAATCCTTAACCACTACACTTTGCAACTGATCTGATGAATATTATTTTTTTTACAGCTATAAAACATCACAGAAAATTCTGAATTTTTTTTCGTCAAGTACTCACAAATGAGTACTCGCTAGGGTGAATGGTTGCAGCATGTGGTCCCTGGGATCTTAACCTACATCACCATACATATGATTTCATCAAGTGGACCCCACCATTGGGAACCTCTCCTTGTATGTATTAGAACACTATGATGGTTATCAGTTATTTTAAAATAAAAACTAGACAGAATTGTATTTAAAATATTTCAATTTTGTAGACAAACTAACAAAAACAAACACCGTCCAAACAGGCCTTGAAGGTCTAACGGTACTGACTGGCTGCCATGTCATCCTCAGCTCTTAGGCATCTCTGGATGCGGATGGACATGTGGTCAGCACGTCAGCACACCACTCTCCTGGCCATTGTCGGCTTTCGTGACCAGTGCCACCACTTCTCAATCAAGTATCTCCTGAATTGGCATCACAAGGGCTGAGTGTACCCCGGTTCCCAACAGCACTTGGCAGACCTGGACGGTGACCCATCTAAGTGCTGGCCAAGCTCAACATTGCTCATCTGTTTGGAGGATTGGATGTGAATACGCCCAGGTGGTACACCCTTCCCACTGGGAGGAGGAGATGATGATTTCGAGGGTTCCACCTTGGTCTCACAAGCAGCTAGGGAAATAAGGGTTCACTCAGACAGAGCCCTGTGTGCCTGAACAAGCCTTATACAACTGAGGTGCAGCAGGTTCCCCAGAGGTTGCCCGTTAATGACTGTTCCACCTAAACAACCATGCATCTCATCAGCACGCAGCACACCTTGAGATTGAGGGTTCTTTTGATAGAGGTTTTTACCATCCTCATGATCTGGGCTGTCAAGCCAAGATTCCCATTCCCTGTGACACACAACTTTCCACTGCTGCACCATACAGTGGTTGTTGAAGTATGCCCAGAGCTTATGGTAACAGGAGACTGGCGGCACTTACCAATACCCAGCTCAGAAACCCCATCACCAAGCCCATACTCAGCAAATGAATGCTGAGCCACTGAGGGAGCTAATCAGCGGTAACTGTCGAGAGACGTTGGGTTCTTCCCAGGCTTAAGGATGGAGATAACTATACTGTCTCATCATTGTGAGGGGAAGGCGCCCATGAGTCAAATGCAGTTAAAGACCCTGAGTAGATGTTGCCTCTGGGTAACATCCAAGTGTTGGGTCATCTGGCTGCAGATGGAATCCGGGCATGTGGCTGTGTCATTTGAAGAGGTAATAGCCTGCAAAAATTTCCATTCAGTGAAGATTTCATTATAGGGTTCAGCTTGGTGGGGGCTGAAACAGTGGGGTGTCTGTTCAACTCTGCATTTCTGCGGGAGAAAGGTAGCAGGATAGGAAGAGGACGCCAATGCTGTCAAAGTGTGGCACATGGTGTACTGCAAGACCGATGGATCAGTACGCAGAGCACACTGGAGTATAAGACCATGGACAGTTGATTGTCGCTGGCGGTCCAGAAGGTTATGGAGTTTGGACCAAACCTGCGATGAAGAGGCATACGTCCCCCACGAAGATGTAGCACTCCCAGCATTCCTTTTTACTCTGCTTAATAAGGTAAGCCTTAGCATGGATATGCTTTAAAGTGTAAGGTTGTCCTGTGAAGTGTGTCACTTAATTCACTGCAATACCCATTGGCGGTCCTTGATTATGACTGCTATGTCCTTGGTCCATCACAGTACTGGTTGACAATGAGGGGAACCTGTGGATAGAGGGATAGCAGTGCCAGTAGCATGAAGAATAGTGGCAGAGATGCCCTACATGACCATATCAATGCAGTTCTAGATAGAGCTGTCAAAGTTAACATCAGGCATATATTATGGCCAATTGGTCCTGTAGAATGCCCAGTGTGGAGGCCTTTCTACCTGGCAGCAGCAGGGGAATGATAGAAATCACCGGAAAGTGGTCACCGCCACAAAGATCATGGGGTGACCAATGTAGGGAAGGCACAAGAGCAGGGGAGGAGTTCGCAAGATTGATAGCAGTAAAGGTGTCATGAGCAGCACTGAAGTGGATATGAGAAGAGTCACTGAGGAGACAGAAATCGAAGTCTGTAATAAGTTGGTCAATTAGAAGACCCCTCCCATAAAAGTGGCACTTCCCAATATGGGATGGTGTGCATGAAATCCCCGAGGAGCGGATATGGGTGCGGGAGTTGCTGTATTAAGGTAGACAGTTTAACACAAGGAAGTGGACTACCTGGAGGGATGCAGACTTTGCAAATGGTGACTCCTGGGGTCGTTTGCACTCTAACCACTTCCAGGTTGGTATGAAGGGGTATCCAGTCACTAATGAACCAAAGTGCAGACCCCTCCAGATGCTATCCTGGGGCCAGCACCATGCCGACAGAACGCCCGATTACTACGAAATGTTGGAGAGTGGTCAAAACGGAAGTGAGTTTCTTCGAGAGCAAGACAGAATTCAGAATACAAGGAAACAATGTGGCGTATTTCCGGTAGGTGACAATAATATCTGTTGCAATTCCACTGGGAAGAGTCCACATTAGAGATAAAAAAGCTGATGGGAGGTAATGTCACTTGGTCAGGTGACAGGACATCCATAAAAAAGGCGTCATACTCAGATTGTGAAGGGGAAAAATGGCACCTCCAGGGCACTGTGGGGGGCCTTGTCCTGGGACAGAGGTGGAGGAGGGCAGGGCACAGAGGAAGAGCAGGCTTCTGCAGGATCTGGACCTGAAAGAGAGCGGGCAACCTTGGGGCGCACAATTGGTGTGTCTCGTGGCCGAGTTGTAATAGCTTTCCAGCTGAGACATGCCAAGGGAGGGCATCACCCACAGTTGCCAATAAGGGGGCACTTCTTCAGCCAGGGAGGAGAAGTGGCACCCTAAAGGGAGTGTGAACAAACTGCAGGGAAGAGTTAGGGAATGGGGTGAGGGATAGAGGAGTATAGGATGGTGGGGGGGAACTAGGGGAAGGGGAAGGGAAAGGGGGAGGGGGTAGGGGGAGAGGAGGGGCGGGGGGCGAGTGAGAGGGGGGAGTGGGCAGGCGAGAGAGGAGGGGGGGAGGAGGGGCGGGGGCGAGTGAGAGGGGGGAGTGGGCAGGCGAGAGAGGAGGGGGGGAGGAGGGGCGGGGCGAGTGAGAGGGGAGAGTGGGCGGGCGAGAGAGGAGGGGGGGGAGCGGGCGGGCGAGAGAGGAGAGGAGAGTAGAGGGGGGAGCGGGCGGGCGAGAGAGGAGAGTAGAGTAGAGTAGACGGGGGGGCGGGCGGGCGAGAGAGGAGAGTAGAGTAGATGGGGGGGGCGGGCGGGCGAGAGAGGAGAGGAGAGGAGAGGGGGGGGCGGGCGGGCGAGAGAGGAGAGGAGAGGGGGGCGGGCGGGCGAGAGAGGAGAGGGGGGGCGAAGCGGGCGAGAGAGGAGAGGGGGGCGGGCGGGCGAGAGAGGAGAGGGAGGGCGGGGTGGCGAGAGAGGAGAGGGGGCGAGAGAGGAGAGAGGGGCGAGAGGGCCGAAAGACGGGGGAGGGGTGAGGGAGGAGAGAGGGGTGAGGGAGGCGAGAGGGGTGAGGGAGGCGAGAGGGGTGAGGGAGGCGAGAGGGGTGAGGGAGGCGAGAGGGGTGAGGGAGGCGAGAGGGGTGAGGGAGGCGAGAGGGGTGAGGGAGGCGAGAGGGGTGAGGGAGGCGAGAGGGGTGAGGGAGGCGAGAGGGGTGAGGGAGGCGAGAGGGGTGAGGGAGGCGAGAGGGGTGAGGGAGGCGAGAGGGGTGAGGGAGGCGAGAGGGGGGAGGGAGGCGAGAGGGGGGAGGGAGGCGAGAGGGGGGAGGGAGGCGAGAGGGGGGGAGGGAGGCGAGAGGGGGGGAGGGAGGCGAGAGGGGGGGAGGGAGGCGAGAGGGGGGGAGGGAGGCGAGAGGGGGGGGAGGGAGGCGAGAGGGGGGGAGGGAGGCGAGAGGGGGGGAGGGAGGCGAGAGGGGGGGAGGGAGGCGAGAGGGGGGGAGGGAGGCGAGAGGGGGGGAGGGAGGCGAGAGGGGGGAGGGAGGCGAGAGGGGGGAGGGAGGCGAGAGGGGGGAGGGAGGCGAGAGGGGGGAGGGAGGCGAGAGGGGGGAGGGAGGCGAGAGGGGGGAGGGAGGCGAGAGGGGGGAGGGAGGCGAGAGGGGGGAGGGAGGCGAGAGGGGGGAGGGAGGCGAGAGGGGGGAGGGTGGCGAGAGGGGGGAGGGAGGCGAGAGGGGGGAGGGAGGCGAGAGGGGGGAGGGAGGCGAGAGGGGGGAAGGAGGCGAGAGGGGGGAGGGAGGCGAGAGGGGGGAAGGAGGCGAGAGGGGGGAGGGAGGCGAGAGGGGGGAGGGAGGCGAGAGGGGGGAGGGAGGCGAGAGGGGGGAGGGAGGCGAGAGGGGCGGGGAGACGGAGGGTGGCGAGACACGCGAGTGAGGGGGGGGCGAAAGGCGAGACACGCGAGTGAGGGGGGGGCGAAAGGCGAGACACGCGAGTGAGGGGGGGGGCGAAAGGCGAGACACGCGAGTGAGGGGGGGGCGAAAGGCGAGACACGCGAGTGAGGGGGGGGGCGAAAGGCGAGACACGCGAGTGAGGGGGGGGGCGAAAGGCGAGACACGCGAGTGAGGGGGGGGCGAAAGGCGAGACACGCGAGTGAGGGGGGGGCGAAAGGCGAGACACGCGAGTGAGGGGGGGGGGGGGCGAAAGGCGAGACACGCGAGTGAGGGGGGGGGGGGCGAAAGGCGAGACACGCGAGTGAGGGGGGGGGGGCGAAAGGCGAGACACGCGAGTGAGGGGGGGGCGAAAGGCGAGACACGCGAGTGACCGGGGGGGGGGGCGAAAGGCGAGACACGCGAGTGACGGGGGGGGGGCGAAAGGCGAGACACGCGAGTGACGGGGGGGGCGAAAGGCGAGACACGCGAGTGACAGGGGGGGGGCGAAAGGCGAGACACGCGAGTGACGGGGGGGGGCGAAAGGCGAGACACGCGAGTGACGGGGGGGGGCGAAAGGCGAGACACGCGTGTGAGGGGGGGGCGAAAGGCGAGACACGCGAGTGAGGGGGGGGAGGCGACACGCGAGGGAGGGGGGGAGGGGAGACGCGAGGGAGGGGGGGAGGGGAGACGCGAGGGAGGGGGGAGGGGAGACGCGAGGGAGGGGGGGAGGGGAGACGCGAGGGAGGGGGGGAGGGGAGACGCGAGGGAGGGGGGGGAGGGGAGAGATAGGGGGAGGGGCCAGAGGGGGGGAGAGGCCGAAGGGGGGGGTGGGGAGGGGCCAGAGGGGGTGGGGTGGAGCCAGAGGGGGTGGGGTGGAGCCAGAGGGGGTGGGGTGGAGCCAGAGGGGGTGGGGTGGAGCCAGAGGGGCGGTGGGGACAGAGGGGGGTGGAACCAGAGGGGGTGGGTGGGGTTGGGGTGAGGGGTGATGGAGTGAGGGGTGATGGAGTGAGGGGTGATGGAGTGAGGGGTGATGGAGTGAGGGGTGATGGAGTGAGGGGAGATGGAGTGAGGGGAGATGGAGTGAGGGGAGATGGAGTGAGGGGAGATGGAGTGAGGGGAGATGGAGTGAGGGGAGATGGAGTGAGGGGAGATGGGGGTAGGGGAGATGGGGGTAGGGGAGATGGGGGTAGGGGAGATGGGGGTAGGGGAGATGGGGGTAGGGGAGATGGGGGTAGGGGAGATGGGGGTAGGGGAGATGGGGGTAGGGGAGATGGGGGTAGGGGAGATGGGGGTAGGGGAGATGGGGGTAGGGGAGATGGGGGTAGGGGAGATGGGGGTAGGGGAGATGGGGGTAGGGGAGATGGGGGTAGGGGAGATGGGGGTAGGGGAGATGGGGGTAGGGGAGATGGGGGTAGGGGAGATGGGGGTAGGGGAGATGGGGGTAGGGGAGATGGGGGTAGGGGAGAGGAGGAGATTAGTGTTTAACGTTCCGTCGACAACGAGGTCATTAGAGACGGAGTGCAAGCTCGGGAGAGGGAAGGATGGGGAAGGAAATCGGCCGTGCCCTTTCAAAGGAACCATCCCGGCATTTGCCTGAAGCGATTTAGGGAAATCACAGAAAACCTAAATCAGGATGGCCGGAGACGGGATTGTACCGTCGTCCTCCCGAATGCCAGTCCAGTGTGCTAACCACTGCGCCACCTCGCTCGGTGGGGTAGTAGAGATGGGGGTAGGGGAGGTGGGGGTAGGGGATGTGGGGGTAGGGGATGTGGGTGTAGGGGAGGTGGGGTAGGGGAGATGGGGTAGGGGAGATGGGGTAGGGGAGATGGGGTAGGGGAGATGGGGTAGGGGAGATGGGGTAGGGGAGATGGGGTAGGGGAGATGGGGTAGGGGAGATGGGGTAGGGGAGATGGGGTAGGGGAGATGGGGTAGGGGTGATGGGGTAGGGGTGATGTGATGAGGGTACAGAGGGGCAGGGAAGAGGTGAGAAGAGGGGGGTGGGGGGGTGAGGGGTGGGGTGGTGAGGTGGGAGAGGAGTGGTGGGGAGGGTGAGGGTGGGATTGGGGAAGTGCGAGGGGAGGGTTGGCGAATGTTAGGGGTGGGGGTGGGGATGTGCGAGGAGAGGGGTCGGGAGTGTGAGGGGTGGGAGGTGGGGATGTGAGAGGGGAGGGGTGAGGGGGAAGGGGGCGAGGGTATTCGAGAAAGTGAGGAGGTGAGTGGGGAGAGGAGGGGTGATGGGGGAGGTGGAGCTTGGAGAGGAGGTGGGGGGAGTGGAGCTGAGGGGGTGGGGCTGAGGGTGGAACTGAGGGGGAGCGGAGCGGAGGGTGGAGCGGAGGGTGGATCGGAGGGTGGATCGGAGGGTGGATCGGAGGGTGGAGCGGAGGGTGGATCGGAGGGTGGATCGGAGGGTGGATCGGAGGGTGGATCGGAGGGTGGATCGGAGGGTGGAGCGGAGGGTGGATCGGAGGGTGGAGCGGAGGGTGGATCGGAGGGTGGAGCGGAGGGTGGATCGGAGGGTGGATCGGAGGGTGGATCGGAGGGTGGATCGGAGGGTGGATCGGAGGGTGGATCGGAGGGTGGATCGGAGGGTGGATCGGAGGGTGGATCGGAGGGTGGATCGGAGGGTGGATCGGAGGGTGGATCGGAGGGTGGATCGGAGGGTGGATCGGAGGGTGGATCGGAGGGTGGCCTGGAGGGGGATCGGAGGGTGGCCTGGAGGGGGATCGGAGGGTGGCCTGGAGGGGGATCGGAGGGTGGCCTGGAGGGGGATCGGAGGGTGGCCTGGAGGGGGATCGGAGGGTGGCCTGGAGGGGGATCGGAGGGTGGCCTGGAGGGGGATCGGAG
The DNA here is from genome assembly GCF_023898315.1 of Schistocerca nitens. NCBI lineage: Eukaryota > Metazoa > Arthropoda > Insecta > Orthoptera > Acrididae > Schistocerca > Schistocerca nitens. The sequence continues at coordinate 620,202,301 of NC_064616.1, read as the reverse complement.
GGTGGCCTGGAGGGGGATCGGAGGGTGGCCTGGAGGGGGATCGGAGGGTGGCCTGGAGGGGGATCGGAGGGTGGCCTGGAGGGGGAGTGGAGGGTGGCCTGGAGGGGGAGTGGAGGGTGGCCTGGAGGGGGAGTTTGTTTCCCGTTATAAATTTGGTGTCCACAATCACCACACACACAGTCCACTGTACAGCGGGAACGCATGTTCCCAAACACAATCACCAAAAGCACCTCATGGGTGATTGAACACACAGCTTCAGGTCACATCTCTAGCACATAACCTTGACCTATTCTGTCACTTGAAACCTAGAATGAAAGTGTCTGTATGGTTGTGGTTGTCTTTACAACCCTCCTGCACATGTCAAACAAAATGAACATAGCGTCACTCTACATTAGCCTGGAGTTTCTCATCAGTTTGCAGGATGCAGTCCCTATGAAAAATCACTCTTGGACCATATTCAGAGACTGGAGAGGGGTAGTTGACAATGAGACATTGCCAAGATGATCACAAGCACGAAGAGCTGAAGTTGGGCAGCAGTAGAAGCTTTGATCAACCCGATCAAATTGATGAGCAATACTCAAGTATAGGTCGAATGAGTGTTTTGTAAGCCACCTCCTTTGTTGACTGACTACATTTTCTAAGGACTCTCTGAATGAATCTCAACCCAGTACCCGCCTTACCAACAATTAATTTTATATGATCATTCCACTTCAAATCGTTCTGTAAAATATCTGAGAGTATGCGTACAGAAGTTACTGCTACCAGTGTTTGTTCCGCTATCATATAATCATACAATAACGGGTCCTTCTTTCTATGTATTCGCAATAAATTACATTTGTTTATGTTAAGGGTCAGTTGCCACTCCCTGCACCAAGTGCCTATCCACTGTAGATCTTCCTGCATTTCGCTACAATTTTCTAATGCTGCAACTTCTCTGTATACTACAGCATCATCCGTGAAAAGCCACATGGAACTTCCGACACTATCTACTAGGTCATTTATATATATTGTGAAAAGCAATGGTCCCATAACACTCCCGTGTGGCACGCCAGAGGTTACCTTAACGTCTGTAGACGTCTCTCCATTGATAACAACATGCTGTGTTCTGATTGCTAAAAACTCTTCAATCCAGCCACACAGCTGGTCTGATATTCCGTAGGCTCTTACTTTGTTTATCAGGCGACAGTGTGGAACTGTATCGAACGCCTTCCGGAAGTCAAGGAAAATAGCATCTACCTGGGAGCCTGTATCTAATATTTTCTGGGTCTCATGAACAAATAAAGCGAGTTGGGTCTCACACGATCGCTGTTTCCGGAATCCATGTTGATTCCTACAGAGTAGATTCTGGGTTTCCAAAAACGAAATGATACGCGAGCAAAAAACATGTTCTAAAATTCTACAACAGATCGACGTCAGAGATATAGGTCTATAGTTTTGCGCAACTGCTCGATGACCCTTCTTGAAGACTGGGGCTACCTGTGCTCTTTTCCAATCATTTGGAACCTTCAGTTCCTCTAGAGACTTGCGGTACACGGTTGTTAGAAGGGGGGGCAAGTTCTTTCGCGTACTCTGTGTAGAGTCGAATTGGTATCCCGTTAGGTCCAGTGGACTTTCCTCTGTTGAGTGATTCCAATTGCTTTTCTATTCCTTGGACACTTATTTCGATGTCAGCCATATTTTCATTTGTGTGAGGATTTAGAGAAGGAACTGCAGTGCGGTCTTCCTCTGTGAAACAGCTTTGGAAAAAGGTGTTTAGTATTTCAGCTTTACGCGTGTCATCCTCTGTTTCAATGCCATCATCATCCCTGACTGTCTGGATATGCTGTTTCGAGCCACTTACTGATTTAATGTAAGACCAGAACTTCCTAGGATTTTCTGTCGTCAAGTCGGTACATAGAATTTTACTTTCGAATTCACTGAACACTTCACGCATAGCCCTCCTTACGCTAACTTTGACATCATTTGGCTTCTGTTTGTCTGAGAGGTTTTGGCTGCGTTTAAACTTGCAGTGAAGCTCTCTTTGCTTTCGCAGTAGTTTCCTAACTTTGTTGTTTAACCACGGTGGGTTTTTCCCGTCCCTCACAGTTTTACTCGGCACGTACCTGTCTAAAACACATTTTATGATTGCCTTGAACTTTTTCAGTAAACACTCAACACTGTCAGTGTCGGAACAGAAATTTTCGTTTTGATCTGTTAGGTAGTCTGAAATCTGCCTTCTATTACTCTTGCTAAACAGATAAACCTTCCTCCCTTTTTTTATATTCCTATTAACTTCCATATTCAGGGATGCTGCAATGGCCTTATGACCACCGATTCCCTGTTCTGCAGTTACAGAGTCAAAAAGTTCAGGTATGTTTGTTATCAGTAGGTCCAAGATGTTATCTCCACGAGTCGGTTCTCTGTTTAATTGCTCGAGGTAATTTTCGGATAGTGCACTCAGTATAATGTCACTCGATGCTCTGTCCCTACCACCCGTCCTAAACATCTGAGTGACCCAGTCTATATCTGGTAAATTGAAATCTCCACCTAAGACTATAAAATGCTGAGAAAATTTATGTGAAATGTATTCCACATTTTCTCTCAGTTGTTCTGCCACTAATGCTGCTGAGTCGGGAGGTCAGTAAAAGGAGCCAATTATTAACCTAGCTCGGTTGTTGAGTGTAACCTCCACCCATAATAATTCACAGGAACTATCCACTTCTACTTCACTACAGGATAAACTACTACTAACAACGACAAACATACCACCACCGGTTGCATGCAATCTATCCTTTCTAAACACCGTCTGTGCCTTTGTAAAAATTTCGGCAGAATTTATCTCTGGCTTCAGCCAGCTTTCTGTACCTATAACAATTTCAGCTTCGGTGCTTTCTATCAGCGTTTGAAGTTCCCATACTGTACCAATGCAGCTTCGACAGTTTACAATTACCATACCGATTGCTGCTTGGTCCCCGCATGTCCGGACTTTGCCCCACACCCTTTGAGGTTGTTGCCCTTTCTGTACTTGCCCGAGGCCATCTAACCTAAAAAACCGCCCAGTCCACGCCACACAACCCCTGCTACCCGTGTAGCCGCTTGCTGCGTGTAGTGGACTCCTGACCTATCCAGCGGAACCCGAAACCCCACCACCCTATGGCGCAAGTCGAGGAATCTGCAGGCAACAGCTCAGGTATCAGCAGTGTGATCCCTGTGTTGGCAGAGGGCTCAGCCACATGGGTACATAACAGCCCCACCACATGGGACTGGCCACACGTGCTGGTAACCCAGCGGGGCAGGCTACAGCGGGAAAGGAAGCAGGGGCAGAGGAATCCACACCGTTGACACTACGGAAGCAGTTCTTCCTACAAATTGCTAACACTAACGACAGACCCCTAGGGAGGACCAAAATGCCAAAAAGGGGGAGAGAGAACAAGCAAGAGGAACGAAGGCACATGGAATGCAGCGAACCAGGTGGATAGGCAGGCCAACATACATCACAACACCGAGGGAGGGGCAGGGGGGGCATCGGGGAAGAAGCAAGGATGGAGAGGGAGGGGCATGGTGAAGGAAAAGTGGCCCGGGCAGAAAAACGGACTGCAATAGCTCAGGGCCCCGTGTGCACCACACATGAACTCATGAAAGAACCATAAGCCCTCTGGGGGGGATTACTGAACTGTGTGGACTCATATCAGATAGGACTAGTAGGGCATATTGATTGTATACAGAGAAAGTCGGCACAGATGGTCATAGGTTTGTTTAATCAGTGGGAGGGTGTTACAGGGATGCTGAAGAAACTGAACTGGCAGACTCTTAAAGATACATGCAAACTATCCTGAGAAAACCTACTTACACAGTTTCAAGAACCAGCTTTAAATGATGGCTCTATAAGGATATACTAAAACTCCCTACATTTCCCTCTAGTAGGGATTGTGAAGATAAGATTAAACGAGTTAAGGGAATGCAGAAACATTTGAGTAGTCATTCTTCCCGCACTCCCTACATTGCTGGAATGGGTAGAAACCCTAATAACTGGTACAATGGAAAGTATCCTCTGACATGCACTTCACAATTGTTTGCACAGTATGTAAGCAGATGTAGAGCATTCTGCATTTCTTATGCACTATGCATATTGTAATATTGTAATACTGACTCACTATAGATGTTTGGTTATATGTACGGGACAGCCAGTAGGCCCTGATGTTGCCAGGAGAAATAAATGCATAAATAAATCAAATAACATCTAATGAATGCATCAAAAAGAAAGCAATTGTAACAAACAATGTGACTAGAGAGAGTTGATGGTATTTGTTTTTAGGGCAGTTGAAGGTAAGTATTTAAAAACGGAGGAATATGTTTGGTATTACAAGCAGAGACAGCAAAACAAATTAACAGATCAGAGAACAGACATCATAGAGGATGAAATTATAAGGTAGCATGGTGTGTAAATAGGCTGTAGGCACAGGGCACATCAACCAAGAAAATTCTTTGCTGGATTCCGAGAACTAAGAAAACACTTATACTGTGAACTAATGGACTAGGGATAAATGACATCAGAAAACATGCAGGTATGATGTGGATACACATAGCTGAAAGCATTAATACATGAAGAAGTCTACAGGAAGTCTACACAGTGGAAGTCAATTGGCGAATGGCTGATGTTAATTATGATTATGACAACGACCCCGACCCTGACGATGACGACGACGACGATCCCAACACTTAGCTGAGCTCGCAACATCTACATCTTTAGTATCCATACTTAAGTCTGGGAAGACGAATGTGGTTAAAACTAAATGGAAGTGCTAAGAAATCGTAAAATAAATGAATAAATTATTTTTTGAAGCTTCTCATACACAAATTCATAAACGTAGTATAAAAGATTGTGTGTCAGTTTTAAAAACATGGATAAAAGGAAAAGAAGACCACAACATAAAGCCTGACCAGCCGATCACTAAACAAAGAAGGATACACCAGCCACTCTGAAACACACTAAAACCTCCGGCCTAACAGCTTAAGTTGTAGTCGAGACAATTCATACCATTTTGAAACCTGCACCACACTCATGTAGGCATCAGCTAAAATACACGACACAGGCCCACATAAAATGTACTGTAGGCCTCCCATCAGAATATACACAGTTCAGTCACAGTAATGTGACCATTGCTATCATTTGACGTCAACAATGAATAACCAATCAACATATGGCGGGTGGCAGCACTAGCACATAAAGCGTGTCAGGGATGTGGAAACCATAACAGCAATTGTTGTATTGTGGAAACGGAGCTATTTATCTGTCATCTAATGAGCACAATCATTGGCTTTCGAGTCAAGGGCGGAAGGATTTCGGTAACAGTCAAGTTTGTAAACTCATCACTAGCAGCCGTGGTCAAAGTATACCACGCATGGCAAAATGGCCCTATCTCAAACCAGTGCCGAGGCAACTTTGATGCACCACAGGGCATAGATGACAGGTGTCAACAACAGCTGTGGCAATTGGAATGGCAAATAGACAGGTAACTGTTGAACAACTTACTGCTCAGATGAACCAATGTGCTACCAATAGTGTCTCTTCAATGACTGTTCAGTGAACGTTGCTGTGTATTGGCTTCCAAAGCAGGCACCTGGTTCATGTACCCATGCCGACCGCTGCTCATCAATGACAAAGGCTGAAATTTGCATACCAATACCACAACTGGACATCCACTGAATGGAGACAAGTGGCCTTTTCAGATGAATCACATTTTACGCTACATCAGACTGATGGCTGATGGCATGTTCAGTGCGAAATATCTGAAATCAAACACCCTCCATCAATTGTCAGAAGGGTCTAGGCTGGAGGATGGAGCATTAGGTGCGGGGAATGTTTTCATGTCATTCCCTGGGTGATCTCATCATTCTAGAAGACAAAAAGGATCAACTCAAGTACGCATCTATCCTTGGGGGACCATGCGCAACCCTACACGCGATTTGTTTTTCCTTGATATAATGGCATCTACCAGGAGGAGAACACAACATGTCATGCAGCTCACAGTGTATGTGTGTGGGTTGAAGGGCACCAGGATGTTCACCATACTCCCATGCCCACCTAACTCCCTGGATCTGAACCCAACTGAGACTCTGTGGGACCATCTCAATCTGGCTGCTCGCGTGATGGATTCTCAACTGAGAAACCTAGCACTGCTGGTAATGACAGTGGAGTTGGCATGGCTCCACATCCCTGTTGGTACCTTCCCGAACCTCAATGACACTCTTTCTCCACGTCTTGCAACGGTGTGGTGGTGGTGGTGGGGGGGGGAGGGTGTGGTGGTGGTGGGGAGGGAGGGTGTGGTGGTGGTGGGGAGGGAGGGTGTGGTGGTGGGGTGGGGGGAGGGAGGGTGTGGTGGTGGTGGTGGGGGGAGGGAGGGAGGGTGTGGTGGGGGGAGGGAGGGAGGGTGTGGTGGGGGGAGGGGGAGGGAGGGTGTGGTGGTGGTGGGGGGAGGGAGGGAGGGTGTGGTGGTGGTGGGGGGAGGGAGGGAGGGTGTGGTGGTGGTGGTGGTGGGGGAGGGTGGGAGGGTGTGGTGGTGGTGGGGGAGGGTGGGAGGGTGTGGTGGTGGTGGGAGGAGGGAGGGGTGGTGGTGGTGGGGGAGGGAGGGGTGGTGGTGGGGGGAGGGAGGGGTGGAGGTTGGGGGGAGGGAGGGGTGGTTGGGGGGAGGGAGGGACGGGTGGTGGTGGGGGGAGGGAGGGGTGGTGGTGGGGGGAGGGAGGGGTGGTGGTGAGGGGAGGGAGGGAGGGGTGGTGGTGGGGAGAGGGAGGGAGGGGTGGTGGTGGGGAGAGGGAGGGAGGGGTGGTGGTGGGGAGAGGGAGGGAGGGAGGGGTGGTGGTGGGGAGAGGGAGGGAGGGAGGGGTGGTGGTGGGGAGAGGGAGGGAGGGAGGGGTGGTGGTGGGGAGAGGGAGGGAGGGAGGGGTGGTGGTGGGGAGAGGGAGGGAGGGAGGGGTGGTGGTGGGGAGAGGGAGGGAGGGGTGGTGGTGGGGAGAGGGAGGGAGGGAGGGGTGGTGGTGGGGAGAGGGAGGGAGGGGTGGTGGTGGGGAGAGGGAGGGAGTGGTGGGGAGAGGGAGGGAGTGGTGGGGAGAGGGAGGGAGTGGTGGGAAGAGGGAGGGAGTGGTGGGAAGAGGGAGGGATGGTGGGGGGAGGTAGGGAGGGGGTGGCGGCGAGGGAGGGAGGGGGTGAGGGAGGGAGGGGGTGAGGGAGGGAGGGGGGATGGGTGTGGGGTGTGGGAGCTGGTAGTAGTTTTAAAATGTGTATATGAGTAACAACCCCATCACAGTAATAGCCAGTATAATGTTATCGCTGTTTCTCTACGAAACTGTCAACTTCAACCTGGCATTGTCTGGATAAATGGCATCCAAAAGAGCACGGATGGTGTACTGAACTTGTGGTGTTTGTCTAAAATATAATGAAAGATACTTACGAAGTTACTTCTAGAGTTCACCACTCCTTACAGGCTCATTATAGTGGCAAAGCGGTTACCAGGTCTTGACATGACGTAAAAATTTATGAGAGTTGCAATAAAGGCAAAAGACATTCCTGCACACAGGTGATTAGGGAAAAGTTGCTCCATCTGTGGGCTAACTATCATCTGGTATGCATATGTGTGGGGTACAGATAGCAGAAGCATGACATACAGCCTGATGTTAAACGAAGGCTGGGAATAGGGCTGGTCCTAAATGTCATGTGGTGCCTAGCCTAATTCCATTGCAATGTATCACATCTAATATTTTTGAAGTATGATTATCTAGCCAACAGAGAACCTAACTGTTACTAATCATTAAAAAAAATTGAAAACCACTCACTCTTTCACTGATTATGCTCACAACAGTAAGCTTAAAATAAAATTTAAGACCCAGGAACTTTCTGTTCATTTATAATTTACAACAGTGTCCACTATCTTCAATTCAGGGAAGCTAAAAATAGAATATGAACAGCTAGAAAGCCCATGAATAGTTATTACAATTGAGAATTTAAAATCTTTTTCTTCTCTGCTCATTCTCCGATCCTTTAAACAGTTAGTTGTGAGTAGTGCTCTTAGAGTGGACACTATACTTAACAGTGACAACAATGACTGTCATACTTAAGAGAAAGAGAGTTACTTGAAGGAACTCGTTCTCTTGTGCAAAGCACTCAGACAGTCCATCACTAACTCGACCTTTAACAAGAAAGACGACATAAAGATGGAAATATTTCCTCAGAAGCTGTATTTGTGGAACTGTGTGAACATAATGTGCCTTCTAGCAGCATTTGAGGTATTCTTGATGTTTCGGAAATGGGAAAGGAGGGTTATACATATTAGGTTGTTGCCTGTGCAGGAATACAGGTACAGCTAACTCCAACAATGCCTCTTTATCAATGGTAAATATCTCCTGCCCCCACACTGAAGATAACTATAAAGTTTTCTGGATTTTAAGATCCAGACAAGCAAACAAAGTGACAGTCTACCATCTGCTCCAAACTCTTATGCAAGCAGCTGGCGAAGGCAACATTACAATAACCAGAAGCAACTTTTTTCGAGAGGTTGCTAAAAATAGCTTCTTTTCACTAGTCGGGAAATTACCCCACATGGAGCTGGATTGCTTTACTTCATTCCAGGTGCTACAACAGGCTGTGAGCCTCTTGTGAGCATGTGATGAATCACATCATACACAGGCCATCAAAAACCTATCTCCAGGAGAAGCACATTCTTGCTCTCTCATAAATGAAAATGGAGTTCTAATGATCCTTTTCAGCAAGCACTCAATGACACTAAGAAAACTGTATTCTGAATGGTGGTGGCAGGAAGAATAGCAAAATTTTCCACTGTTATCTAGGCTTCCATTTCACTTTACAGCAGCAGCTGCTCCCTTCTTGTGTCTCCTCTCCTTGGTAGCCCCATAATGTTCTATGCAACTGAATTCTTAGTGGAACTATTAATGGTGTTCATGAATTGTTGCTACAACCTATTCTTGCTTTCTCTTACTGATTTGTTGATTTTTAACCTAGTCTCCTGTAAAATTGCAAGGTCACGGGCAGATAATAGGCTCTTGAACCTGCATAGAGCTGACTGCCTGGTGTCGACTGTAGGCCCTCATTCAGCATTCCAAAAGCCCAAAAATGGGCAGGCTGCTTCATAGCTACTCTACGGACTGTAGGATGTATGGTTCAGTAGTGTGGTGGCTCATGGTGGTAATATGATCCACCCATCACCCATTCCTGCACACTGTTCGTTGTTCAAACACAGCAAGTTGGTTACACAGTATAAAGTATTCCTTGCTGAGCTTCCATCTTAGCAACTTTTGTTCAAATACTGGTCTGTCTGGTAAGTGAGTCCTGGTTAGAAACTGGTCACTGAAGCACAGATCATCTACCACTTCATTTTGAGCAGTGTGAGAAAGGACTGCAGAACTGATAGTGGTAAATGACGCTGTTGCACTGCTAAAGTATGTACATTGGCCAGCATTCACTAGATATGCCTGTGATGATAAAAGGAGGCTTTTGACACCTTGTACTGCAGGGCAAGTGGCTACTCAGGCCCACAGTGAAAGACGTGCATTTACAAATCACCATATAGGAGGAATGGTTATGAGAGCAGTCGGACGAGTTCATAGAGAAGAGAAGCCCATTTTATGCTCATGTATTATGATAGTTTTGCAAACCAAAAATCTCTGTAGGAGTCAGCATGGAAAAAAATAAAAATAAGAAATGTATCCAGTGAAATAGCTTACTCCGTTCATGCACAAGTACCAGAAGCAAGTACATCGTGGCGCCCAGTTTGTAACTGTATTTAAGATTTCCTAGCCTCTAGAACTCAGCACACTGTTTTAATGGGGAGAAGTAATCACACATGAAAATATCTTCAGATGGGTCCCAAGTTAATATTACAGGACTGTTACTGTTCACAATATATATAAATGGAGACTACTGGAAGTTCCTGTATAAATCACCATCATTTGTGAACAACCTCATGGAAATCCCAATGCCAGAAAATTGTAGGAAATATAGGAATATCTGCAGATGAACAACACTTGATGCAAGGACTTTCATGGAGATGCTCATTAAATTTCAGTGCAAATGCTACAAGAGAGGCATTGTGCACCACTGTGTGGTCTATGTTAAAATATCAGTAGCATACATGCAAAGAAGAGTCAAGGAATGTGTTACTTCTGTCTATATAACATACTTTGAAAAATGACCATGATAGTAAAACTGGAGAAATCTGAGCTCATATGGAGGCTTTCTGACAGATGTTCTTGCTGTATACCATCTGCAACTGGAGCACGAAAAATGAGAGGGGTGAAGGGGGGGCATAGGGGGGGATGAGCGATACACCGAGAGTTCTTTACCACACACCGGGTGGTTTTCTTAGCATATATGTAACTGAACATGTAAAAGTCATATGATACTTTGGAAACAAACTGTTGTACAAAGACAGCACCAGTGATAGTCACAAACTTGTTTAATTTTCATACCTTTTCTTCCTGATGTCATGGGATAATATTTTGCTGCAACTTACTTCATGCAGAAAGAATATATTTGCAACATAGGGGAACAATTCTCATATGTGGTTTAAATTCACAAAACTCATGTTGGATGCTAAAAAAATTTCAGGATTCTTGGACTGAGGTTAGAGTGCGTCTACTCATTTCTGACATTTGTAACAGTATGAAATTACACAAAAGAAACAGTAGCATCCAATAACTGAACGCAAGTCAGTGGCTTTATGTTGTGACTAAATCTTTAGCTAGTGCACAAATAACTCAGCAGCACTCTATGACATGTATTTCCAAAAACTTTGAGAAGAGCTGAAGAGTATTAATGACTAATCACAAAGTTTTCAAATCCAAACTGAAGGCTCATCTATTGGCACGATAAATTCCTTACAGGAATTTTTATGGGGATGCAAGTCGATAAATCAACTGAATTTAAGTACTTTAAATCCACCTCAGTGTATTTCCAATTCAACTAAAATGCGCTTTGAAGTTTCAAAACTGTGTGTGTGTGAAGATGATAAAGGTTTGTTTACCTCTCCAGGCATCACCATTTGGGTTTTTCTCAGTTTTCCAAATCATCCCAGGCAAATGTCAGGATGGTTTCCACTAATAGGAAACAAGCATCACCTTCTCTTATTCATCATTTATTTTTAATGTTTGTAAAACAAATCAAATATTTATGTTGTATGGTTATTATGTAACAATTATATTATTATTAATTTTGTTTCTGTTGTTTTAATGCCAAAATTTCTTACTCCAATGTTTATTATTTTGATATTTTTATCTTTAAGTAAATTTTGTATATGTTATGACAGTTTGACCTTAAAAAATTGAAATGGAGGTATAACTGAATAAAAACTGGATAAAACAATATAAAAAACTTCCACGTGCATCATAACTCTTGCACAAACACTGATTTATTTGCAACAACAACAACAACAACAACAACAACAACATAATGATAATGAAATAAATACTAAATTTAAGATATGGACAAGCCAAAAGTAATGACAGTCAATTACATTGCCTTTTTCCGAAGTCAGCAGTGGCATACTTTCACAAAATTTCTGTGTGTTCTTGAATTCAGTTTCCTCTTCAACAACTGAAGGGAGTGGTTTCCTTGGCACAACTTCATGAATTACTAAAGAATTACAACCATCCTCATTTTCAAGATCTCTCGTCTGATATGACACAGCACTAATAACTTTAGTTTTATTACTTCCATATTTCGCTGACTCAGGAAATAATTTCTTCTGGTAAAAAGAAAAACAGACATTCATCATGAAAAGGAAATTAAAAACACAGAAATATAAGGAAAAGATAGATGCTACTCACCATAAAGAAGACAAGCTGAGTTGCAACAAGCACAACGAAACGACACTTGCACATTACCTTTCGGCCCAAGTATTATTCAGAAAAGGAAAAAAAACACAAACACAAACACACACACACACACACACACACGCGCGCGACAGCAAGGTATGGGTGAGTTCAGCAGAATGTTGCTTCACAGGGTGGTCTAGTTTGCTCTCTGCCGCAATTTGGCAGTGAGCATTCATCCTGGTGGACAGCTGGTTGACAGTCATGCCAATATAAAAAGCTGTGCAATGTGTGCAGCAGAGGTGGTATATGATGTGACTGCTTTTATAGGTGGCCCAGGATCTGATGGGTTATGATAAGCCTGTGACAGGAGGCCAGGCCACCTGTGAAAACAGCCATGTCATATACCAGCTCTGCTGCACTCATTGCACAGCTTTTTTATATTGGTATGAATGCCAGCCACCAGTCCATCAGGGTGAACAGCCACTGCCAAAGTGTGGGCAAGAGCAAAGTAGAAAACCACCCTGTGCCACAACATAAAGCTGAACGTAACACACAAGATTTCAATGGCTGCTTCACCACGAGCCATCTGTATCCTCCCCTCTACTACATGCTTTTCGGAACTGTGCATATGGGAGTTATTCTGACAATACATTTTCCACTTCTGAAATTATCCTGGCCTCAACCTATGGTAACCTACTGTCCCCAAACTCTGCACCCAACAGCTTCCAACCCCCCCTCCCCATCCTATCACAACCTCCCTATTCTTATCTGTTCACACTCTTTGTGTGCAGCCCTCTGCCAGTGCACCCACCCATCTTTCTCCTTCCCCACTCTTCTCCTTTTTGCTCTCCCCATCCCATCCCCCCCCCCCACCACCACCACCCTCATCCCTGCCCCAAATTCTCCTGACGCTGCACCTGTTGCCAGTCTAGTTCCTGTATGCTCTAGCAATCTTTCTTTTCCTTATACTGCTAAGGATTGTTGGAAAATCATCCCTGATAATGTAAGTTTTTTACTGTTCCAGGATCCCATTACTCACTAAAAATTTCTCTTTCAATATTAATATTTGATAGTAAGAGCTGACATTATGTTACAACTGACTACTAGTTTCAGTTCTGAACAACCATCTTCATGATAACGTACCACTTGTGGTAAAGATCATGCCTACGTATACTGCAGGCTAGAAAGCCATTGCCTGACAGTGTACTTCAGAACTATGTACTTCTGGCAATTTTTGATTGGCACTGTCAAGTGCACACATCAGTTTGTGTTCTGATGACTGCAACTGGAGACAAACAAGCTTGACGGACTTAACATTTTTAATATTAACTAGTTGCAATTTGTAATGAAGATCTGTAAATTTTTTTCTCAGGTACACATCTTACTTAGCATAGTATGTTTCCATATATTTCACATTTATCATGTCCACATGTTTTTAAAGTAGTCTAGTGCCTTTACTTTTAATGAAAAAACATGTTTCTTTTGTCCCCGTAAGTTCAGAAGTGCACATTCTAACAACTTTCTTGGAATAACCAACGGTCTATTGAAATTTGTTTCAGTAAGCATGGCATGTTTTCATTATTTGCATTAGCCTATTCCATAATGTCTTAAACCTTTTTATTGTTCACACTGAGCTGACAGGTCTTCTCCATTTATTAACAGAGTTCTGTGATATACTACCAGATGATGGTGTTTCAGCCTACAGTGTTCATAGAAAAAACCATTGCCATAAGTGCTATGGTTAACATTCATTACTTTCAAATAACGTATGTTGGTGGAGATTGTTGAAGTCAGTTTAAGCTCAAGCAATTTTTTTGGTTTCTTGCTCCTTTTTAGATCTGTAGATGGTTGCTCAGCAAACAGTAACTAGTAATCCATTGTAATATAGTCTTCAGATCAAGACAATTAAAAGATTTTATATTAGAAAAAAAAAAAAGATTTAGAAATAAACATTTGAGACTAGTTTCTCACTATTGAAGTAAAGGATGTTACAGAGGAAAATGAGAGTAATAATTCATAAACTTACTTGGTTGGTTTGTGGGATTGAAGGGTCCAGACTAATAGGGCCATAGATCCCTTTTTCCATGAACTTGAAACACCCACAAAAAATTAGAACAAACAATGGAGGGGACACGACTGGACCGGGAGGGGGGGGGGGGGGGACACACACGACGGGACCGGGGGGGGACACACACACACGACGGGACCGGGGGACACACACACACACACACACACACACACACACACACACACACACACACACACACACACACGACGGGACCGGGACACACACACACACACACACACACGACGGGACCGGGGGACACACACACACACACACACACACACACACACACACACACACACGGACACACACGACGGGACCGGGGGGGGGACACACACACACACACACACGGACACACACGACGGGACCGGGGGGGGGGACACACACGACGGGACCGGGGGGGGGGACACACACGACGGGACCGGGGGGGGGACACACACGACGGGACCGGGGGGGGGGGGGACACACACGACGGGACCGGGGGGGGGGACACACACGACGGGACCGGGGGGGGTGGGGACACGACGGGACCGGGGGGGGTGGGGACACGACGGGACCGGGGGGGGGTGGGGACACGACAGGACCGGGGGGGTGGGGACACGACAGGACCGGGGGGGTGGGGACACGACAGGACCGGGGGGGTGGGGACACGACATGACCGGGGGGGTGGGGACACGACAGGACCGGGGGGGGTGGGGACACGACAGGACCGGGGGGGGTGGGGACACGACAGGACCGGGGGGGGTGGGGACACGACAGGACCGGGGGGGGTGGGGACACGACAGGACCGGGGGGGGTGGGGACACGACAGGACCGGGGGGGGTGGGGACACGACAGGACCGGGGGGGGTGGGGACACGACAGGACCGGGGGGGGTGGGGACACGACAGGACCGGGGGGGGTGGGGACACGACAGGACCGGGGGGGGGGTGGGGACACGACAGGACCGGGGGGGGGGTGGGGACACGACAGGACCGGGGGGGGGGTGGGGACACGACAGGACCGGGGGGGGTGGGGACACGACAGGACCGGGGGGGTGGGGACACGACAGGACCGGGGGGGTGGGGACACGACAGGACGGGGGGGGGGGACACGACAGGACCGGGGGGGGGGACACGACAGGACCGGGGGGGGGACACGACAGGACCGGGGGGGGGACACGACAGGACCGGGGGGGGGACACGACAGGACCGGGGGGGGACACGACAGGACCGGGGGGGGGACACGACAGGACCGGGGGGGGGGACACGACAGGACCGGGGGGGGGACACGACAGGACCGGGGGGGGGACACGACAGGACCGGGGGGGGGACACGATAGGACCGGGGGGGGGGACACGACAGGACCGGGGGGGGACACGACAGGACCGGGGGGGGACACGACAGGACCGGGGGGGGACACGACAGGACCGGGGGGGGGACACGACAGGACCGGGGGGGGACACGACAGGACCGGGGGGGGACACGACAGGACCGGGGGGGGGGACACGACAGGACCGGGGGGGGGGACACGACAGGACCGGGGGGGGGGACACGACAGGACCGGGGGGGGTGGGACACGACAGGACCGGGGGGGTGGGACACGACAGGACCGGGGGGGTGGGACACGACAGGACCGGGGGGGTGGGACACGACAGCAGGACCGGGGGGGGGGGACACGACAGCAGGACCGGGGGGGGGGGGACACGACAGCAGGACCGGGGGGGGGGGACACGACAGGACCGGGGGGGACAAGAAAGACATAGACAGAGACCAGAAAAAAGGAATTAAAATCACACCGCATGTGACAGTGGTCGGTCGACCATAGAAACAAATAAGGAAAAGCCAACCACCAAGAAACGCACTAAAAACCCCAGTCTAAAATTGTAGGCCAAAGGCCAGTCTCCGCGGTGGTCTCGCGGTTCTAGGTGCGCAGTCCGGAACCGTGCAACTGCTATGGTCGCAGGTTCGAATCCTGCCTCGGGCATGGATGTGTGTGATGTCCTTAGGTTAGTTAGGTTTAAGTAGTTCTACGTTCTAGGGGACTGTTGACCACAGCAGTTGAGTCCCATAGTGCTCAGAGCCATTTGAACATTTGAAAGGCCAGTATCAACACAAAAAAAAAAGACAAACTTTTAGATCAAGCGATAAAAACCCCCTGCACAAATAATGCTCAAAACTAAATCTGCTATTGCAACGTCATCAGTCATCTGATAAAAGTGCAGGAAACGTATCAGGCAGCACAAACGTCTGCCTGAGCAGAGTTAAAAGCGGGCAGTCCAACAACATGTGGATCACTGTCAAAGCTGACCCACAGCAACATGAAGGTGGGTTCTCGCGGCACAATAAATAGCTGTGTGTTATCCAGGTGTGGCCAATGCGCAACCGGCAGAGGACAACAGAATCCTTGCGAGAGACCCGCAAGGAGGAGCGCCACACACTGGTAGCCTCATTGATGGCCCGACGTTTGTTGGGTGAAGGAAGGGTGCGCCATTCTTCATCCCAGGTGTGAAGGACCTTCTGCCGCAAAACTGACCCGAGGTCACTCTCTGAAAGGGCAAGGCTGGTGCACCAACAGCCTGTTTGGCCAGCGTATCAACACGTTCATTTCCCGGGATGCTGACATGACCAGGGGTCCAAACAAAGGCCACAGGGTGGCCACAATGGCCAAGAGTATGGAGGGACTCCTGGATAGCCATCACCAATGAGAGCGAGGTGAACACTGGTCGACAGCTCCTAAACCGCTCAGGGAGTCACTACAGATAATGAAGGACTCACCTGAGCAGGAGCAGATATACTCTAGGGCGCGAGAGATGGCGACCAGCTCGGCAGTGAAAACACGGCAGCCATCCGGGAATGAGTGTTGTTGATAAAGATCCCCTAGAGTAAGAGTATAACCGACACGATTGGCAACCATTGAACCGTCACTATAGACGTCAGAGCCTTGAAACGCGGCAAAGATTGAAAGAAAGCGGCAGCAGAGTGCCTCAGGAGGGACTGAGTCCTTCGGGCCCTGTGCCAAATCGAGCTGAAGGCATGCGTGGGGCACACACCACGGGGGTATATGGAGAGAGGCTGGAAAACAGGTGGAAGAGGGAAAACCTCAAGCCCAGAGAGAAATGCTCTGACATGAACCGCGATCATACACCCTGAAGGGGCCGCCGTTCCGGAAGATAGACGACCGACTGAGGGAACAGGAGATGATAATTGGGATGCCCTGTGGTGACTGAGTGAACCACCGCATCAATGGCGTCATTGGAAAGAGGCTCAATAGTGGCAATGGAGGTGAACAAGTCCCAGTCAGCCTTATTCATAGCCCATCTGCAGGGACGCCCAGAAGAGTGACACCGAAGCAGTGACAGAAAGATCCGAAAGTGGTCACGACCGCACAAGTCGTCATGCACACTCCATTGGACAGATGGTAATAGGCTAGGGCTGCAAATCGAAAGGTCGATGGCTGAGTACATGCCATGCGCCACACTGAAATGTGTGAAGGCACCATTATTTAAAACAGAAAGGTCAAGCTGCGCCAATACTTGCTCAATGATGCTGCCTCAGCCTGCTGCCACTAATCCACCCCACAGACGATTATGGGCGTCGAAGTCGCCCAGTAACAGAAAAGGTGGCGGCAATTGGGCTATCAGTGCAGCCAGGACATGCTGCAGGACATCACCATCCGGTGGAAGATACAGACTGTTGACAGTAACAGCCTGTGGTGTCCACACCCGATCAGCGACAGCCTCTAAAGGTGTTTGTAGTGAAGGGAGGACATAGATGAAGACGCCACCAGAGACCCTTTCGTAAGCTGCCCAGTTTCTATAATAACCCCAATAGCCACGGAGGGCAGGGGTGCGAATTGCTGGAAACCAAGTTTCTTGAAGAGCAATGCAGAGGAAAGGGTGAAGGATAAGAAGTTGTCGGAGCTCAGCAAGATGGTGGAAAAAACGTTGCAGTTCCACTGGAGGATGACGTTGTCCATGGCCAAGAAAGGTGTGAAGGGACCAAAGAGGCAGATTACGCTGCTGGGTTACCTGCTGCCACAGACTGGGTACCTGTGTGAGTGACATCCATTGTGTCTCAGAATCCGGCGAGATCTAGGTCCTCAGCAGACGCCAGAATCTCTGCCTCGCCCTCAGATGCAGAGCTTGTAGGTTGTGGTGGGGTGGGTGCCACCGCAAGTTCCTTCGTCTTAGAGGTCTTCTTCTTGGACTTTTCTCGTTGCTCCTTGGGTTTCACTGGCTGGGACGGCTTCACCGATTCAGTTTTCAGGACGGAGGAGGATTGCGAAGCCTTACGAACAGTTGCTTGTGGGCACTTCACTTATGCCACTGCCGGGCGTCATCCTTCCCACTTGTGGACACCTGGGAAGGGAGGGACCCAAGGGACCCCTTGTGAGCGAGATGAGCCGAAGAAGTTGGATGTTTCTCCGGCTTAGAAGTAGGGAAGGATGTCCCCGATGGATGGGTGGGCGTGGGGTGGGGTAGGGTGTGGGTCTTGCTCCTGAGGTAGGTGGTGCAGGAGCAACAGGGTAGGTGGTGGCCCCCCATGGGCAAGGGGGAATGTGGAGTTGTACGGCTCGGTGAGCCGACAGGAATTTGCTGAAATGATGGGGCTATCATGGTTGTCATAGCGGCGGCACATGAGGAAGTCATACGCACAGGATGGAGTCGTTCATATTTCCTCTTAGCCTCGGTATAGGTCAGTTGCTCCAGGGTCTTATATTCCATGATTTTCCGCTCTTTCTGTAAGATACTGCAGTCTGGCGAGCAAGGTGAATGATGCTTTCCGCAGTTGACAAAGATCGGAGGCAGGGCACATTGACTATTGGGATGTGATGGGTGTCCACAAACTCGACATGTGAGGCTGGAAGTACAGCGGGAAGACATATGGCTGAACTTCCAGTACTTGAAGTACCGCATTTGGGGAGGGATATAGGGCTTGACATCACACCGGTAGACCATCACCTTCACTTTCTCCGGTAATGTACCACCCTCGAAGGCCAAGATGAAGGCACCGGTAGCAATCTGATTATCCTTTGGACCCCGATGAATGCGCCGGATGAAATGAACACCTCAACACTCTAAATTGGCGCGCAGCTCGTCATCAGACTGCAAAAGAAGGTCCCTATGGAAAATAATACCCTGGACCATATTTAAACGCTTATGGGGTGTGATGATAACTGAAACATCCCCCAACTTGTCGCAAGCAAGTAACTTTCGTGACTGGGCAGAGGATGCCATTTTTATCAATACTGACCCAGAGCTCATTTTGGACAAGCCCTCCACCTCCTCAAACTTGTCCACTAAATTATCTACGAAGAATTGGTGCTTTGCCGACATGAAAGACTCCCCATCAGCTCTCGTACAAACTAGGAACCATTGCGAATAAGTGTCACTGCCATCCTGAGCCTTACGCTCCTCCCATGGTGTGGCCAGGGAGGGGGATGATTTGTGATCATATTTCTGAGCATTTAATTGAGCCCGAGAATGCTTGGAGACTGCTGGCGGCCGATCACCGGCAAGAGATGATGTACTACGCTTCATCGCATGTCATCCACCCTGATGCCACTGACTCCGACCACGGACACTCCCCACGGGTGCCACCCAACCGCAGCAAAAAACACCTGGCAGGATGGCCATTACCAGGAGTCCCGATGCCCTTTGGCATTCGTGGGGAGTTAATGGCGCAGACATCCGCAGAGTGATCCCTGTGTTGTCAGGGGGCTACAACCAACAGGGTACATGGCGGCCCCACCACAACAGACTGGCTACCATGCTGGATATTAGGTGCAAGGAAGTCCATGGTCATCGTCTCCATAAAAAGCAACACTGCACAGTGCATGGTGGAAATCGCACCCAGGAATGTATCCTCACCAAAGAGATGGAGGAAGAGTGGGGCAGCAATGCGAGAAAGCTGGCTAAAGGTCTCAATGCACAATGGACATAATGCACCATGTAAGGCGTCCTTTCCCAACTGGCTCGCTCTTCGGAAGAATTTGGAAATATTGAGCTCAAACCCGAGAGCGGACCATCACATATAGGCCGAAATGTTTGAGACTCCTTTTAGTCACCTCTTACATCAGGCAGGAATACCATGGGCCTATTCTAACCCCTGAACCCGCAGGGGGACATAAATTTAAGGTTTTGATCATGAATATAAACGCTTTACAAATATAAATGGGTAGCATTTATTAAATTTTCCTAGTATCTCAATTACCAGATATACATTTTAGCACAAATATGCACTGTAAAAGTCTTCACCCCTTCCTTTGATCATTTCTCCAGTAGCATATGATGCCTGACAGATAGCAAAGCAAATTTTAAATCTAATGTGTAATTATTTCTTCTAGACAACACCTCCTATTTCACAGAAAAATATTTAACTAAATACTGTTACCGTGTATAGTATAGGAGAACATATATGCTTACAGTGTCCATAAATCTATGTTTTACTGGTAATGTAAGTAGTGACAGATTAATATATAGAGATTTTTAATAAATTTAATATATTGTGACACGTAATATTCTGTAAATGAGCAGCATGGAGAGTTTCTCACAAATCATGTATACACAGCTTGTAAACTGGCTAGTTTCACATAATTTTGATAGAAATCATGCAAATGATTAATGGAACATTTAACTAATAAACCAACTACACTGATGGGAAAAAATTGTAAAACCAAAAAATTATTCATGCGGAGTGTTGAAATTACAGCAATGAATTTGTCTATGTAACATATTTAAGTGATTAACATAGCAAGGTAGCAGTTTTATGTAAGCACAAGATAAGTCACTTCAGATGTGAATGCTGGTACAGTGATAACTGGTTTAACTGCCAGAATGTTGAATGAAAGTGTGCAAACGCACACACATTGCAATGTACAGGAACCAAATGTCAGTTTGTGGGATGGATTTCCACAGCCGTGGCACTTGGTCGGGTCAATACAGGTACAGTTAGTGCTGTTTGTGGATGACGCTGGATTTGATGCCCGATGGTGCCCCATATGTGCTCAACTGGGGACAGCTCTTGTGATCGAGCCTGCCAAGGCAACATGTCACCACATTGTAGTATGTGGGCGAGTGTTAGCCGGTTAGAAAACACCCCCTGGAATGATGTTCATGAATGGCAGCACAGTAGGTCAAAACACCAGACTGATGTACAAATTTGCAGTCAGGGTGCACAGGATAACCATGAAAGCATTCCTGCTGTCATACGAAATCACACCCCAGACCCTAACTCCAGATTTAGGTCCAATGTGTCTAGCACATGAACAGACTGGTTGCAGGCCCTCAGCTGCCTCATTCTAAACAACACACGACCATCACTTGCACCAAAGCACAACCAGCTTTCATCAGAAAACACAACAGATCTCCACCCAGCCCTTCAACGAGTTCTCACTTGACACTGTTGAAGTCACTAACGGCGGTGGTTTGGAGTCAGTGGAATGCATGCTACAGGGCATCTGTCTCGGAGCTGTCCTTAAAGTAACCAATTTGTAACAATTTGTTGTGTCACTGTGGTGCCAACTCCTGCTCAAATTGCTCCTGTAGATGCAGTATGAAGCACCAGAGCCATATACTGAACACAATAGTCTTCCCTTTGGTAGTGCCACATTGGTCTGGAGCCCGGTCTCCTTGCTACCATACATTCATGTGGCAACTGCTGCCATCAATTGTGTTCAGTGGCTACATTTCTGCCAAGTGTTTCTGCACAATCGCATAAGGAACATCCAGCTTCTCAAAGCCTTATTACATGACCTCATTCAAACTCTGAGGTGTTGATAATGGTGTCTGTCATCTTAAGGCATTCTTGACTAACGTCAATTCACTACGTCCAATCCCAAATGTAACTAATGCTCACAACCGGTTCAGCATGTATTCAAAATAAATCTGATTTGACACACCACTCTTATGCGACTGATGTGAAATTTGAAAAGATGATATCTTTCAGAAGTAGAAACATGCCTACCAACTTTTGTCTATGTCCTACAGCTCTTTCTTGGTGTTTCAATTTTTTTTTTTTTTTTTGTCAGTGTGTCTAAACATCCATGCCTCCAATGCCAATTAGCCATCCTGAGAACTAAGGACTAATGCAGCTGAACTAATAGCATGTTATTGTTGATATTAAATGCAAGAAGCAGCAGTTAGGTAAAGAAATATTTATCAGACATGCACACATGTGGGTAAGCCTAATACAACTGGAGTGTTAGGGTGCTGGAGAAGTCATATAATTACTATTTTGCCTCCTCATCCATATCAATAATTTGTTTACCTTTATTTCACGGATTATTTATACACTAATGGACATAAAAAGAGTGAGAATCCAGAAGGAGAAAAACAAATCAAATGAAACTTCACAGGTTGAGTGTGTAAGTGATGTTATTTCAGTGGTTACAATATTGAGTAAAATTTACAAAGAACTTGGCAGTACGAGCCCACCTCCAGTATGAAGTTGCACCGTCTCTGGCCTATATGCATCTACGTCTACATACGTACACTGCAAGCTACTTTATGATGTATGGGGTGCCTGTACTACTACTACTACTACTACTACTACTACTACTACTAGTAGTAGTAGTAGTAGTAGTAGTAGTAATTTCCTTTTGTGCTCTACTCACGAACAGAGCGAGGGGGAAAACCATTGTCTATGTGCCTCCGTACGTGTCCTAATTTTTCTTAAGTTATCTTTATGGTCCTTACGCGAAATGTACACTGGCGGCAGCATCAAATGCTTGTTCTCTAAATTTTCTCAATAGCGTTCCTCAAAAAGAGTGTCACCTTCCCATTTGAGTTCCTGAAGCATCTCCTTAATACTTACATTTGTTCAGACCTACCAGTAACAAATCTAGCAACTTGCCTCTGAACTGCTTTGGTGTCTTCCCTCAAACTGACCTGGTGCAAATCACAAACTCTTTAGCAGTACTCCAATACTGAAGAGTGGTTTGCACTAGTGTGCTCTATATGGTCCCCTTTACAGATAAACCACAGTTTCATAACATTCTCTGAATAAACCAAAGTCAAACATTCACCTTCTGACTACAATCTATACATGCTTGTTTCATTTTGTATCGCTTTGCAGCGTTACACCTAGATATTTAATAAAGGTGACATTGTCAAGTACCATACTATTAATGCTGTTTGCTTTTCTTACTCATCTGCATTAACTTAGATTTTTCTACATTTAGAGCTAGCTTCCATTCGTCAAACTAACTAGGAATTTTGTCTAAGTCATCTTGTATCCTCCTGAAGTCACTGATGATAAAACCATCCTGTACACCATAGAATCATTAGCAAACAGCACCAGATTGTTGCTCACCCTGCCTGCCAGATCATTTATGCATGCAGAAAATAAAACTAGTTGGTTGATTGGTTGGTTTGGGGGAGGGGACCAAACAGCGAGGTCATTGGTCCCATCAGATAAAGGAAGGATGGGGAAGGAAGTCAGCCATGCCCTTTCAAAGGAACCATCCTGGCATTTGTCTGAAGTGATTTACGGAAAGCAGAGAAAACTTAAATCAGGATGGCCGGACGGGGGTTTAAGTCATTGTCCTCCTAAATGTGAGTTCAGTGTGCTAACTGTTGTGCCACCTTGGTTGCTGGGGAAATGCATTGAAAAGTACTTTGCAGGACTGGCTGACTGTACCTCCTGCAATGAATCCATAGACGACCCACTCCATACCCCAACTAATACTGTACTATCTGTTTATTTCCACACTACTGACCATAGACTTCCTCTGAAGTAAAAACATCCAGCAATTAACTTGATTTCACCTGGAACTGTTAAACCTGACAAGTTAACTTCACCATCACATACAAATTTGACATCAAGGTAGACAAATTTTTGTTGGTTGGTTGGTTTAAAAGGGGCGGGGAGGGACCAAACTGCTAGGTCATCGGTCCCTCGTTCTGATTAAAATAATTGCACAACGGTGGGTGTAAAATAACCTGAGACATACAAAACCAGCTGGAAGAAAGGAGTAAACCACAAGAATGACAGAAGGGCAACAAACACTAAAATGGACAAAATCGGACAAGAAAACCATAGGGCCACACAAGAAACATGTAGAAGAGATCAAAACAAGAGAGCAGATTACCATGGCTGGCTGACCATGAGAATAAAAAGAAGCCATCCACTCTGCAAATGATAAAACCCACTCTCACAAGTAAAACATAAAACTAACACTGCTGTTGAGGCATTGTCACCCAACACAAAAGGTAGGGTGCTGGGAAAGTTAAAAGCCTGCCACAGAGCAGCTAAAAGTGGGCAGTCCAGCAACACATGGACGACCATCATTTGTGAGCCACAGCGACACCGAGATGGGTCTTCACAACAGAGGAGATAACCATGCATTATCCACGTGTGGCCAATGTGAAGCCGGTAGAGGACAAATAATTCCCTGTGAGAGGACCCTATGGAAGACTTCCACACATTCTTAGTCTCCTTAATGACACGCAGTTTGTTGTGCGTACTGTTATGCCATTCCGTTTCCCAAAGCCAAAAAACCGTGCAGCGTGAGACGGAACGCCGGTCAGTTTTGGAGATGCCCATCTCCAGAAGTGGTTTTCACATAGCTTGTTTCGCCAGCCTGTCAGAAAGTTTATTGCCAGGGACTCTGATATGTTCTGGGGTCCACACAAACACCACTGAATGTCTGGACCGTTCCAGGGCAGAGATGGACTCCTGGATGTTCACTACCAAAGGATGGCAAGGGTAGTACTGGTCGATAGCTTGTAAGCTGCTCAGGGAGTCGAAACAGAGAAGAAATGACTCACCAGAACAGGAACAAATGTACTGAAGTGCACGAGATATGGCCACAAGCTCTGCAGTGAATACACTGCAGCCAGCAGGCAAGGAGTGCTGTTCAATACGTCCTCCATGAACATATGCAAAACCTATGTGACCATCAGCCATTGAGCCATCAGTGTAAACCTCTTCATGGCCCTGGTACATGTTGAGAATCGAGAGGAAGTAACAGTGAAGAGCCACAGGGTTAACAGAGTCCTTAGGGCCATGCAAAATGTCCAGAAGAATCTGCGGCCTAGGTGTACACCATGGAGGTGAACGTGAATGGACCTCGCGGAGAGGTGGTAACGGGAAGGACCACAGTTCAGACAGAAGGAAGCAGACGTGAACTGCAATCATAAACCATGACCTGGGCCACCAATGCGCGAGATAAACCGCCATGGGAGGGAAAAGGAGACAGTAATTTGGATGCGCAGGAGAAATACGAACATGTGTAACATAACTGGCGAGCAGTTGTGTATGCCTAACTTTCAATGGAGGGACTCTGGTTTTCACCAGGACACTAGTCACTGGACTCCGTCTAAAAACTCCTGTCGCTAGGTGAACACCACAGTGGTGCACTGGGTAGAGTAAATGCAATGCTGAGGTCGCTGTTGAACCCTAAACCAGACTCCCATAGTCAAGGCGGGATTGAACAAGGGCTCTGTACAGCTGCAGCAGCATAGAGCGGTCTGCAGCACAGTTGGTGTTGCTCAGGCAGTGGAGGGCATTGAGGTGTTGCCAGCACTTACGCTTAAGCTGATGAAGGTGAGGTAGCCAAGTCAATCGGGTAGCGAAAACCAGTCCTAAAAATTGATATGTCTCCAATACAGTGAGTGGATCATCATAAAGGCAAAGTTCTGGCTCTGGACCAACAGTGTGATGCCTACAGAAATACATGACATATGACTTCCCGGCTGAAAACTGGAAGCCATGGGCTAGAGCCCATGACTGCGCCTTGTGAATGGCTCCTTGTACGCACCGCTCAGCAACACCAGTACTGGAGTAGTAGTATGAAATGCAGAAGTCGTACGCATACAGAGAAGGTCAGACCGACGGCCCTACAGCTGTTGCTAAACTGTTGATAGCCGCTAAAAATAGAGATATACTCAATACGGAGCCTTGCGGAACGCCATTCTCCTGAATATGGGGGGGAACTATGGGAGGCAATGACGTGGACATGGAAAGTACGGAGCGACAGGAAGTTTTGGATAAAAATCGGGAGCAGGTCCCGGAGACCACATTCACACAATGTGGCAAGGATATGATTTTGCCAGGTTCAGGTGGCAGACTCGAGGGACACAAGATTATCAGTGGTACAGCGACCCCGATGGAAGCCGCCCTGACAGGGAGCCAGTAGGCCATGTGACTTCAGGACCCAACCGCTGACACACCATACATTCCAGCAGCTTGCAGAGAAAGTTGGTGAGGCTATCCACATCAAGCAGGTTTTGACCAGGTTTGAACACTGGAATGATGTTGCTCTCCTGCCACTGTGATGGGGAGACACCATCACACCAGATCCGGTTGCAGATGACAAGGAGATGTCTCTTGGAGTCAGACGAGACAATATTTTTATCAACTGCAATGAACAGTCCCCATCTCATGGAAAATAATCTGTTTTTCCAGTATGCAGGGTGGTCCTAAACTATAGGCCAAAAATATAAAGGCAGGTAGAGGGGACACAAATAAGCAGATTTAGTATGGGAATGTGTGTGTATGGTAATGACGCACTACAGCACTCACTTTTACAGCAGTATGAATCACAGGAAACTGAAAATACAGGTAAAAACAAAGGACACCAGAAAATTATTAATAGTTTACAAAAGGTGTTCAGAAGAGTGGCCACCAACAGCAATACATGATTCACAGTGACAACGTACAGATTGGCATACATTAGAAAAGACATCAGGCATGTCTATCACATGTCCAGTAACAACAGACGTGGGCAATTCGATCATCTTCAGATGCGACAGGACTCTCATACACCACACTTTTCATATAACACCACAAGAAAAAAAACTGATGCAGGTTAAACTGGGAGAATGTGAAGGCCAGGGTACTGGAGCACCCCATCCTATTCACTGCTGGTCGTAGACAGCATCCAGGTGATTCCTGACATTTTGACTTAAGTGAACTAGGGCTCCATCGTGCTGGAAACACATTTGCCCACAGAAAGCTAGAGGAACATCGCCCAGAAGTTCAGGAACGACATCCTGTAGGAAGATAACGTATGTGTGGCCAATTAAACAACTAAGTACAATGTATGGTCTGGCTAAGTTATTGTGCATAATGCCTGCCCAAACATTAATGGAAAATTTTTCTTGGTAAGTGTGTGCTATTGTGCCATGCGGGTTACCATGAGCTCACAGGTAAAAACATAGCCTTATCAGAAAATAAAACATCTGCAGGGAAGGTTTCATTGGCCACAGTCTGCTGTATGTACCAACAAGCAAAGTTGAAATGTGGAAGATAATTGCCATGGGTCATTGCTTGCACTCTCTGTAAATGATATGGATGGATTTCGTCTTTATGTAAAGTCCTCAGAACACTTTGACGGCTCACACCCAACACACATCCTACAGCTCTCAAGCTTGTTGAAGGATTATTCTCTACTGTGTTTAGTATTCATTCTTCCACTGCAGGAGTTCTGTAATGTCTTCCAATGTCATACCCATGCCTGGAAGCATAAAACAATCCACTTGTGCATAACTCCCAATGAAGACACGCTAATGTTCGGCGATCCAGCCGATTCCTAGCAGGTAATCACTCCCTGTACATCCTTTGAGCAGCTAATCCATTCCCTTGTGCATCCCCAAACCTGAAATGTATGCCAACTAGCTCCACACTGGTGAAACAATATGTGCTGCTAGAGATCGGAGCAGGAAATGATAAATTCAGCCAGTGAAGTGCTTTTATATGCCACAGTCATCAGTGGTCTCTACCAGTTCAAGGCGGCATTACCAAACACACATTCCTAAATGATGTCTGCTTATTTTGGTTCCCTCTACCTGCTGTTACATTTTTGACGTATACTTTAGGACCACTATGTATGTTCCATGACTCACTAAATATCTCAGAGCTTTCTACTTCAGGTTTCAGCTAGCTCTCTGTTCCAAGAAGAACTTGGGGGCGAGAAATATCCTGGAGGGCAGTAAATTTGGGACCTTTGTTACGAATACTTCGACAATTTACTCCTAACATTTTGATAGTCAAAGTGTCTTAACTAGGAACATGCTCTCATTTCACTATCTACATGTTGTCTGGCACGTTTTTATCTGATTCATTTGGAAAGGGTGTCATAAAACCATTGTATCCATTCCTAAGACAAGCTGGGACATAACTGCTGTAACTGGTACCGGATAACCTGGATACGAAACTGACATCCAAGCTATCCCACATGTTCTACTGGGACCAGATGTGAGGATCTTGCAGGCCACAGGAATACCTCAAAAGTTACACAAACAGATCGTACACACATATCCCATGGGTGAAGAAGCATTTTCCTATTAAAAAATGACGCCACACAATAGGTAACAAAAGAGGACATAAGATGTCTGTGACTGACCATTATACAGTCTGTTTCTGTCCACCACATCCACTGTGACCTAATAGTCATACCCAATGAATCGTCACACTATGATGCCAGGAGTAACATTGCTGTGCTTCTCCAAAACACTGAAAGAATGGGACTTACCACCATGTCACTGCCGTGCTCACTGATGATTGTCACCCGAGGTAGTGCAGAACTGTGATACACACCTGATCACAATGTGATGCCATTCATCTACAGTCCATGCTTTCCAGTCATGGCACACTCCAAGTGCAACCATTTGTATTGTGGTGTTAACAGCAGCCTACACATGGGACAGTAATTCCCTAGTCTGGCTGTTGTGAGTCTGCAACCAATGACACAGGGAGTCCATTACTTGTTCTGAGGTGGTTGCCACAGATGTGAACGGGTTATGATGTGCTTGGTGCACAATATAACAATCCTCCCTTCTGGCAGTCAGATGTGGCAGACCAAAACATTGACAACAAGTATGCCTGCCCGTGTGTGTGTGTGTGTGTGTGTGTGTGTGTGTGTGAGAGAGAGAGAGAGAGAGAGAGAGAGAGAGAGAGTTAGTTAGTTAGTTAGTTTAGATCTGATGGGCACCCAACGGCAAGGTCATCAGTGCCCTTACACTTATCAAAACAAATGAATGTGGAGATGAACTAAAAGTGTTATACGCGCATGCACTCAAAATGACCAGTCGCTCTGTATCACACACTCACTCTCACATACACTAAAACCAACTAGGAGGGAAGAGACCTAATCAAGGAATTAAACCACAGAGAAAACACAACACAGAAGAACTAAAAGAAAAGCACAGGGAAATGTGACTGGTTGATCACTTACAAAAAATTAGGGTGAGAGAGCCACCCTTTGACACATTAAGAACATCTCCCTAAAATCTTGTTAAAAAGTCTGGACAATTCACAAAACTTTAAAATCCTAACCACATTCGTTTGATCATTACATAAAACAGACAGCAGATCTGCCGGCAAATTCGCCCCAGTCCACTGGTCGGCAAATAAAATGCACTCCAATAAAACGTGGTGCACCGTGATCTGCACGCCACAAGGAATACACATTGGAGGGTACTCTCCCCGGAGTAAGAATCAATGTCTCATATGGCTGTGGCCTATGCGAAAATGAGTAAGAAGAACCTCGTCCTGCTGACGTGGCTGGAAGGAAGTACTCCACAGCCGAGTTGTTGGCTTGGTGACACGGAGCTTGTCATCAGTCACCGCCAGCCACTCATCTTCCCATCGACACATGACCTTGTACCTCAACAGTGAGGGGATAGCATGCAGGGAGATAGCACTCTGAAATACCAGAGGATCATGACATGCCTCCACAGCGAATATTGCATTAAAAATGGAAGCAGGAGTGCTGTCTCTCCTGTACCGCACCAAATCTAAAATCACTCAGGGTCTCTCCTGTAACCAGGGCAGCAGACCGTTAAAACTCTGGATTTTGGGTCGTACTGGCTCCACACCAAGTGACTCCAGCTCACCTTGCATGTGGATCATAAATGACATCGTGGCTTGAGGACGATTGGAAAAATGGTATTCCAGAGGTGGACGAGCAACAGTATGGCGTGTGGGTAAAGTTGGAACTGCAAGGAACTTACATGCCTGGCACACCAAGAGGAGATGGCGCCAGATGGTAAGTGGTGGTACCCCTACCTCAGTGCAGATGCTAGGTATGGGACCAGTACAATAAGCATACGTGGCCAGCCAAATCCTCTCACGATGGACAGCATAAATGATCTGCAATTAAGAGGGCTTCGCTGACCTATATGCAACCATAATCCAGCCGCGAATGCACAAAATCCCGATAAAACTGAAGGAGATGTACCCTGTCCACTCTCCATGACCTGTGGCTAAGGCACTTGACGATGTTCAGTGCCTTCAAGGTTCTAGCTTTCAGGTCGCACAGGTGTGGTAACCATGACAATCGGGAGTCAAAAATGAAGCTCAGAAACCGCACCGGGTCTCATATATGTAAGATGGTGTCCCCCATATTCAAGGAAGGCAAATTAAAAAGATGACGAGAATGATCAAAACACAAACACACACACACACACACACACACACACACACACACACACACACACCTCTGTAGAAAACTGGAAACCCGTCTTTGCAGCCCACTCCTCCTAACCTCCGCACTGTAAGTTGCAAATAACTTTTCGCCATTGCAACACTGCAGGAGGAACAGAAAACAGTAAAAGTGTCTACAAATAAGGAGCACTGTACAGGACTCCCTACCATAGATGTGATACTGTTGATGGCTATGGCTAAGAGGGTAACACTTAAAAAACTGCCCTGACGAATAACATTCTCCTGCTCAAATCGATCAGACTGCGTGTCACAAACTCATATCCTAGAAAACTGCTGAGACAGGAAAGAGTGTATGAAGATGGGGAGCTGGCCACGAAAGCCCTGTCGATTCACTTGTCTCCAAGTAGTCTCATACACCTTACTTATATCAAAGAATATGCCGTTACAGTGATGCTTTCGGAGGAAAGCCTGCTGAATAGCCAAATCTAGGGTGGTCAGATTGTCGACAGTGAACCGAAATCATCGGAATCCTCACTGAGGGGAGCCAATGAGTTGCCTCATCTCCAACAACCAGAGCAGATGATGATTAACCATTCACTCCAGGGTCTCTCATACATAGCTCATTAAGGCGATACTCCGATAGCTACTGGGACATGTGCAGTCCTTTCCTGGTTTGAGGACAGCAATCAGAATTGCCTCCATCCACGAGCTGGGGAAATGGCCTGTCTGTCATATTAGATTAAAACATTTGAGGAGGATTTCCTTTGATGATGCTGGCAAATGTCGAAGCATGCAGTACCGGGTTCGGTTGTGATAGGGTGCAGTGACGCACATCTGCACCAGTGTCGATTTGAGCTCCCATATGGAGAAAGCAGAGTTGTTTTAGTCAGAACTGTTGGACCTGAAGTTGAACTTTTCCCTCTCTACCATCGCACGACAGCGACAAAATGCCAGATCCTGGGTTGCATTGGCAGTAGTTTGTGCAAAATGTTCGGCCAGTGGCTGAGTAATGTCTCTGGGTGGTGTTTGGAGGCACCACTGTTTCAGCACTGCTGCAATTGGTAAATGGCTGTGTTAACTGGAAATCCTCCGGATGGCTTCCCATACTTTTATAGAGGAAGTGGAACAATTGATGGAGTCTAGGAACGCTTGCCATGACCTTCTCTTACTCTCCCTAATGACGCGTTGAGTCTTGGCCGTCACAACTCGAAAGGCCCCAATGTTGTCTGCTGTCGGTTGGTATTTACAACGTCGAAGCACCACATGGGATGGAGAAGTCAGTGGCACGATGAATCACTCATGTGATGTGTTCCACCCATCCTTTGACACTGTCGCAGTGTTTGAACACAGCCAGCTGGCTGAAACGCGTCCACTTAGCCCTGCTGACCATTCATTTTGGGGGCTTAATTTCAGGGGGTGAGCCATTTAGTAGCTGAAAGCAGATTTGGAAGTCGTCACTGGAATGAAGGTCGTCCATGATCTCCCACTGAACAGAGTTAGTGAGTGCGGGAGAACAGAAAGAGAGGTCGATGGCTGAGAATGACCCAGAAGCAGTAGAGAAATGTGCGCGAATACCCGGGTTGAGGATGCTCAGCTCGTGAGACGTCATGAGGCCTTCCAAAATCCAACCCCAAGGACAAGTATTTGTTGAGCCCCACAGGACAGTATGGGCACTGAAGTCTCCTAGGAGGAGAAATGGTCACGGGAGTTGTGTGATAAGATCCGTGGGAGCCTCAGCGTTTAGTGGATGTTGCGGAGGTAAATACAGTGAGCAAACAGTGATCCTTTGACACACATGAATTTGAACTGCAACTGCTCGCACATCAGTAGCCAAGGTGAGAGCAGAGGAGCAGTGCACGTTAGTGATAAACGCTGCGACAACTCCCTTGGCCCTTTCCCGCAACAAGTCATCCTTGCGGTATAGCGTATATCGCAGTAGCACAGGGACACCTGTATCTTTAAAATGCGTTTCTGGTAAACAAGAGCACAAGGAACGTGCCTGTACTAGGTGTTTCAGTTCCTCCACATGAGTCCGGAACCCATTCATGTTCCACTGTAGTATGGAAGCCATGTCATCGGTGTGGTTGTAATTGACCCCTATCTTGGCACCACGGAGGTGAAGCACTTCAAGAGCAAGGGGGAGTGGAGAGGCTGCCTGGGCCCCAAGGCATCTAACTCCATGATATCCTCCTATCAGTCAGATGGGAAAGAATGACATCTGACAGTGCTCAGGACAGCTTTTGACCCAGACGTCGTGAGCCTTTCCCTGCACCCTGTCCCTTCGAGGATGAGGGGGCGTTGAAATGCACTACGCTTTTCTTGTAACTTCTGGACACTCGCTGCGGAACTGTTGTTGGTCTTTCCTGGTGCAGCTGCCTGGATTGCTTTGTCCTTACTCTTTTTCCCTTGATGTGCATGTGCAAGCACAGGTGCTTGTGATGGATACAGGCACACTAGGTGTCGTCTGTGTTGAAGCGTCCACCTTGGGACTAGGTTTCTGTACCATGGAAGAATATGAGGTGGCAAAGACAGGAGTCTCCTCACCTGATATTCTTTTTTGGCTTTGGCAGAAGGGATCTGCTTGGTCACTTTTATCTCCTGTATTTTGTGTTCTTCAGCAAAAGCAGGGCAGTCTCGATTGCAGAATGGGTGGTTCCGAGAGCAGTTGATGCAGATCGCCGGAGATAAGCCGTGAGTCCCAGCATCATGCAGTTCTTGCAGATCGCTTCCCCTCCACAGTTATTGCATGCTGGAATTTATAGCATCGCATAGGGTTTGGAATGTAAGGCTGAACATTAAGTCAAAGGAAATCTGCCATAAGTTGTTCAGGCAGTGTCAGAGAATTGAATGTGACAGTGGCAATCTTTTCAATTGCTCCATTATTACTGCACGTTCGTCCGCAGCTGTGGTTGTGCGGTAGCGTTCTCACTTCCCGCGCCCGGGTTCGATTCCTGGCGGGGTCTGGGATTTTCTCTGCCTCGTGAAGACTGGGTGTTGTGTGATGTCCTTAGGTTAGTTACGTTTAAGTAGCTCTAAGTTCTAGGGGACTGATGACCATAGATGTTAAGTCCCATAGTGCTCAGAGCCATTTGAACTGCACGTTCATTGTTCCACATCAGTTATTCCCCGGGATGCCCATTCGTGCTCCAGTTCTGCAATGTCCATGTACATGATATCTCAGCATGTGACAACGCCCTTACAGGAGTTGAGAGAAGTGTGCATCTCAACAACGATACCACAGTCACCCGGTTTATGCAATTTCTTAAGAAGGTCTACCTGCTTTCATTTTGACCAACAACAAGCCATTACACAATTGTTTTATAGATATTAATGTTCCAACAAGGCCTTCCTGGATATGAAAGGGGGACCATCTCAGTCCCACGAGCAGCTAGGGAAATAAGGGTCCACTCAGACAGAGCCCCGCGTGCCTGAGTAATCCTTATACAACTGAGGTGTGGCAGGTTCCACAAAGATTACCCATTAACGACTGTTCCACCACAACAGCCATGCATCCCATCAGCACGCAGCACACCTTGAGATTAATGGTTTTTTTTATGGAGACTTATCCTGTCCTCGCGATCTAGGCTGTCAAGCCAAGATCCAAGATCCCTGTTCCCGGAGACGCACAACGTTCCACCGCTGCTCTGCACGGTGGTCGGTAAACCGTGCCCAGAGCTTGTGGTGATTAGGGATTGGCAGCGCTTACCAGTCCCCAGCTCAGGAACCTCGGGGTTGCCAAGCCTGTACCCAGCAAATCAATGCTGAGCCCCTGAGGGCACCTGCCCTCATGTTCCCACATGGTCCAACACTGGGTCACTGTCACATCCGAACATCCCACAAATTTGGATATGGCACAATCCTACCAGGTGACCAAATGGAGACGTACAATAAGGCCACTTTCAAACTGACAAGCACTGATAATGTGTTGGTAGCAGAGACGGCTAATAAATACAAACAGACATCTACAAAAAGATGACACATTAATAACAGCTACACTTAACAACTGAGATATACAAAATTTGAAGTGCTGTAGCTTCTTCTGTGGTGCCAAGTGTGTATACATTGAAAGTAATGTTCTTGATTGTAACTAATAATCTTGAATGCTGATACACTTATGTAAGTCCTGAATATTAGAAATTTCAGTAGCGTGTTCTTTACATAGACTGATTTGGGCGAAACTCTGAATTGCAGCTGCTTAAAAGGACACGTCGGCCAATCACAGTCACAAGTATGTGGTCATGCGAATTTAGTGTCCTCTGGCGGCCTGTACGTGTGGTGCATCCCATCGGAGAACTCGAGCAATGGGAGAGTGAGCTAGGCCAGATGTGCACTGGCAGGAGATTTAGAACTGCTATCTCTCGTGTAGCTGGGAGTGGCACACCATGTGCCCAGTGTGGTTAAGAAGATGCCATCAATGCTGCATTTCTCACCTCCAGAGTCATGCACTGTTATCACGTAGTGATGGTTTGGGTGGCAACTTGGGGGAGATCTGTCCCTTGGTGCTGCTGATGAGATGCTGGCTGTGGTGCAATAGCAGAGGGTGCCAAACAATCTCCACTCCGACATTTGCCTTTGAACCACTGGGAACATCTGCCGAAAAACGATAGGATGTTCCTCCAACGGCACAGGTGGGTGCTGCATTGGTGCCGCTGACGCGGAAGGCTGTAAAGTTTGTACGGGCTCTATGTGCACAATTGCTGTCACTACGAACAGCGACAGGCACAGCAGTTGCAGACGCAGCAGTAGCTGTGTAGACAGGCAGAGGTCAACTTTCATGGGTGAGTCGTCAGAAGACCCAGGTGCCTGGACATCAAGCATGGGCATGGGCATGGGCATGGGCATGGGCTGCTCAGGGGTGAGGAGGGGGACAGACTAGGGAGCAGGCAAAAAATGAAATTTACAGCAGGATTACTATAATCATGGAAATAAAGTTGGATTTGGTGTTGTTGTTGGGTGCCCGATGCGCTGTGAATGGTGTAATGAGCACACAGGGACATCTGAATGATGTTGCTGGATTCCCAGTTGTGGGGCATGTTAATTACATTAGAGTCTGCTGGCTAAGTGTCGTGAGCAGGCATAGTGCGACAGGTGCTCAGAAACAACAACAACGAAGTATTTTCTGTGAAGTGCACAGTGTGAAATTTGGACATGTGAAACATGAAAATGAAAATAAAACGTCTGGTTTCACTGTTTAGATATGTCTTAGTCCAGTCTGTTGGCAAAACTTTTGAAATTCTGAAAAAGAAAATTGTGGACCATCATCCAAAACAATTGACGGGGGGCAAACCAAAGCAAAACATGGAAGCGAATGCTTTGATATGGCGGTGTTCACAGTTGAATCCATGGGAGTGACAAACGGGTATTTGCTGTATTGCTAGAGGATAATGATCCATTGTGTGTACCACAAAGGACCAGCAAAATCAGTATGGACCAACAGAGTGAGACCAATTAAAAGACTATTGGTGTGACACTGCCTGGTTATCCATGCATGTGTGGTAATGGGCAGTCATATCTTCTATTTGTTTATCCAGCCCAGGCTGTGTATAATGTTGCCATGCTAGCTGCTTCAGTCCAATTAATCCCCCCTAATGTCCACTATGCAACAGTTTCAATACATGTTGCAAACATGTGGAAATCAGTCCTAACGTTTGTTCAGTAGGAGAATGTAATAAAATTACAACATTCTGGAGAGAAAGGCTGTTGTGTTGTGCGTTGTATTTTCAAACTACTGCGTCTGAGATTTTTTCTGGATTAAGTGGCCAAGACATCTGAATTTAGTGCTTGAGTGACTGTTCTTGTTCAGAGCCTGTGTGAACTGCTGAGAATCAATAGGGAAAGCTTGCAGTGCTTGCTAATAAGAATGGTCAATTTGAAGACAAACTTCTAATGCGTCAGAAATCCAGATCATTTCCCACAGGTAAGCAAGACAGAGTGTGTTAGCATGATGTGCTGTAGGCTAATAAACAATTTCACATTCACAACTGGTTTTTGTTTTGCTTTAGGGCGGAAAAACAACTACAGTCATACGCGCCTATGTCAGAGCTGTAGAACACTAAGGGGGCGAGGGGAGGGGGGAAAAGAAGAAGAAGAAGAAGAAGAAGGGGGGAGAGAGAGAGAGAGAGAGAGAGAGAGAGAGAGAGAGAGAGAGAGAGAGAGAGAGTTAAAAAAGATTACACATGAAGCCCAATTGATACAAGGAAAGACAACTCAAAACAGGGACTTTGCGATAAGTCCATAAGATACACCCCAGAGAAATTCCATATTGCTATGCTGGATAAAAAGTAAAATGCGGTCGACAGCCTGCGTGTCGTTTGCTAAAACGGCGAATAACTCAGACAGCAAACAATAAATGAGAACGTAAAAAGAAGGGCATTCTATCAGGAAACAGCAAACCGTCAGAGATTGAGGGCCATGTGGGAGGGGGAGTACCATTTAACAAATAGCGATGGCTAAAAAGACAGTGCCCAATACGCAACCTAGCTAAAATGATCTCATGGTGATGAGAGAGCCAAGAGGAGGATGTCCAAGCTGATGGGGCAGGCCTAATTCCCTGGAGCTTGTTCCCATGAAGGGAGGACCAGTGGTGATGCCGAAGTGACACCACCTCCTGACAGACGGCAACAAAGAGATCGGACAGAACGGAATAACTAGTATACTGAGGTGCGAGAACTGCAGTCTTGGCAGCAGCATCAGTGGTCTCATTTCCTGTCAGGCCAATGTGACCAGGAACCCACATAAGCATCACAGTGGCTCCATCAAGAGTAAACAAGTGACAGCTGTCGTGGACACGTTGCACTAGGGGATGAATGGTGTACAGCACACTAAGGCTTTGAAGGGCACTGAGAGTGTCTGAGCAGATGACACTTGAAAAGCCTGTATCACCGGATGTACTGTGTGGCGTGATACAGGGCAAAGAGTTCTGCTGCAAATACTGAGCAGCAGTCTGGAAGCCAATACCTAACAACATTAGTGCCAATGACGAAGGCGCACCCGACACCATAGTCAGTCAGAGAGCCATCAGTGTACACAAAGGTACTATCGCGAAGTTCTGTGTGAAGGTCGTGAAACTTACAGCAATAGAGTGAGGCTGGAGTAGTGTCTTTAGGAAGTGAATGAAGGCCAAGGTGAATGCGGGCCGCTGCCCAATGCCAAGGTTGTGAAGGGATCATAGCCATTGGGAAAGTGGCAGGTAGCGTGAAGTTAAGCTGCTGGAGCAAGAGCAAAAAGTGATCTCCAGGAAGTAATAGAAAAGAGGGATGAGTCCCATACTGGCGACAAAAGGAGTCATCGAAGGAGGAGGTGAAGGATGGGTAGCCAGGCATGGCAGACAAACGACATGCATACCTGCCGAGCAGAAAGTCATGGTGTTAGGGCAGCAGTAGTTTGGCGGCTTCTCAACCTAGGGACTGTAAAAGGCGCCAGTAGCCAGACAGATGCCACAGTGGTGTATAGTATTGAGACAGCGTAAGCGGGACAGATGCACAGATGCATAAAAGAAACACCTATAGTCTAGTTTCGAACGGACACTGGACTGATCCAAACAGAGGAGGGTTGTCCGATTCGCTCCCCAGGAAGTACCACTGAGGACACGTCAGACATTGACGAACCACGTACAATGGGTCACCAGATAAGACCCGTGAGAAGACCAAGACAGTTTCCTATTGAGCATCAGACCCAGGAAATCCATGGTTTCAAAGAATAGAAGAACAACAGGCCCAAGATGTAAAGACAGTGGACAAAACCAATTTCACTGCCGGAAATTCATACAAACAATATTGTCAGTGGAAAATCGACAGCCATTGTCGATGCTCCATGAGTAAAGGCAATCGAGACAATGCTGTAGATGTTGCTCAAGGAGATAAGTCCATGGGGAACTACAATAGATCGCAAAATCATTAACCAAAGGGGAGCCGGAGATGCCCAGTGGGAGACAGGCCATTATGGGGTTAATGGCAATAGCAAAGAGGACGATGCTCAGGACAGAACCCTGACGCACTCTGTTTTCCTGGATAAAGGTGTCCTACAAGACAGAACTCACACATACCTTGAAAATTCTGTCTTTTAAAAATTTCTGGAGGAAATGGCATGTGGCCTCAGAAATCCCATGTGTAATAGTACAGAGGATACCAGTCTTATAGCAGGTGTCATAGGCTTTCTACGCATCAAAGAATACGGCTGCAGAAAGTATGACATGGGTTGAAAAGGTGACAATATGGTCAACTGCAGTATGGAGCACTCTAAATCCACAATGTGAAGTGGTTAGTAAATTGAGGGACTCTAGGCACCATACCAGCCGGACATGAATCATACGTTCCATCACCTTGCAAAACAGCTGGTGAGAGAGATGGGGCGATAACTAGAAAAAAGGTGTTTGTCCTTGCTCGGCTTCGGTATGGGCATGATCGTGGCTTCACGCCAACTTCGGGGGAACATGCCCTCTGCCCATAAGCGACTGTGTGTGTGAAGGATAAATTGCCTGCCTACAATAGAAACGTTCTGCAACATCTGAACGTAAACATCGTCTGGCCCTGAGGTGGAGGATCAGGATGAAGTGAGAGCATGATCAAGCTCCCTCATAGTTAAGGCGGCATTGTAGCACTCAAAATTCTGAGAAGAGAAGGGTATTGCCTAAGCTGCCTCCACTCGTTTCTGATGGAGGAAGGCAGGGTAATAGTGGGTTGAGTTCTAAATCTCCACAAAATAGCGGCCCAAGGTATTGGAGATAGCAATAGACAGCAGATGACATTATCTGCTACTGTCAGGCCAAAAATTGGGGAATGGACCTTGGTCCTAGACAGTCATCGGAGGTTGGCCCACACAACGGAAGAGGGAGCGTAACTGTTAAAAGAACTAGTAAAGGAAATCCAGCTACCTTTTCTGCTACCCCAAAGAATGCAACGGCACTGTGCACACAACTGTTTGCAACAAGTGCAGTTTGCCATTGCAGGATGACGGTTCAAAATGCAGAGAGTACATTTCCATGTGTGAATGGCATCACAGCATGTCTCAGTCCACAAAGGGACTGGGACACGGCTTTGTGAAGAGGGAGTGTGAGGAATGGAACATTCTGTGGCAGTAATGATAAAGTTTATAAGATATTCTACCTTGTTATCACAACTAGTGAAATGTTGTTCGTTGAAGGTCACCAGGCCGGCCGGTGTGGCCAAACAGTTCTAGGCACTTCAGTCTGGAACCGCGCGACCAATATGGTCGCAGGTTCGAATCCTGCCTCGGGCAGGTTGGTTAGATTTAAGTAGTCCTAAGATCTAGGGGACTGATGACCTCTAATGTTAAGTTTCATAGAGCTCAGAGCCATTTGAAGGTCACCAGGGAGGAGCAAAGCCTACAGTCGGCCTTAGA
Organism: Schistocerca nitens; assembly: GCF_023898315.1. NCBI lineage: Eukaryota > Metazoa > Arthropoda > Insecta > Orthoptera > Acrididae > Schistocerca > Schistocerca nitens. The sequence continues at coordinate 620,162,705 of NC_064616.1, read as the reverse complement.
AAGCTGCCATTTGGGTGTGCACGTAGATGGAGTAGGAGTCAGCAGTTGGATGGCACACAGGAAATGGTCACTCGAGTATGTGTCAGAGAGAACGAATCACTCGAGATGATGGGCAAGATGGACAGTGCAGAAGGAGTGGTCTAAACGGGAATAGGTGTGTGAGGGGTGTGAAAGGAACATGGGTGCTCCTGTGTTAAGGCAGATGATGTTAAGTTGATTGAAAAGGTCAGCCAAGAGGGCTCCTCTCCGACAGGTTCTGGGAGAACCTCAAAGGGGATGGTATGCATTAAAGTAACCAAGTAGCAGAAGAGTGAGGGAGTTGTCCAATAAGCTGGAGGAAGTCTGTTCTGGTGACACCAAACAACAGAGAGATGTAAATGATACAAACGGAAAAGGTCAAGTGCGGAAGACAAATGCGAACTGCAACAGCTTGGAGCCAGACAGACAGGGAGATGGGTTGCCTAGGAACATCATTCCTGATGAGCAGCAAAACTCCCCCACGAGATGGAATGCCCTCCTCATGGGGGAAGGTCAAAGTGGACCGGGAAGAAATGTGAGAGCTCAAAGTGGTCGTGAGGACGCAATTTTGTTTCCTAGAGACAGAGTACAAGCAAAATCTGTGATTCTAAGAGCAGCCGTACGTCCTCTTTGTTGGATCAAAGGCCACGAACATTTCACTGGAGGAAAGTCATGACAAGGAAAAAATGAAGGGGTGTCACAGCAGCTGCTGAGTGCCAGCCTTCCAAGACTCTCTGCTACAGGGCACAGAGGCTGGAGGATCCTGCTCCACAAGGTCTACAGAGGTGTCGGCATTCTCCTTCTGTCAGTGTGCAGAGTCCAGGGCAGAAAAACGGTTGGTGGTGCATAACGGCAACACGGAGGTTGGCCTGGCGAGGGTATCATATGGTGACACTGTCAAAGAGGATTTCTGAGTCAGCGAAGGATTGGTTTGGTTTTGTTTTGCTTTAGGGCGCAAAAAACAACTGGGGTCATATACACCCAAGTCAAAACTATAGAACATGAAGACAGAGAGGAGTTAAAAAACGACGATACATCAGTCACCATTGACATAATAGAAGACAGCTAAAACAGATGTGGAAAAAGGATTAACGAGTCAGCGAAGGAGAAGGTCGTTTCCCTTTTTTTGCCTTCTTCTTTCTGTTTATTTGCTGAAGGGGTGTAGGAAGTCTTCACGGGAGTATGACTCTGTCCTTTCTGGCCTGCCTGTTGTGTAGCAGTGACTTTGCCCCATGAGGTGAAAGTTTGGTGGCTTGTTGCACAGTTGGAGGAGGAGACTGGGATGGTAGCATGACACTGGGCGATTTCGCAACTGTGATGCAAATTTGAGGTCTCATGTCTGCATGACCATGTCTTTCATGGAGAAAGATGTAACAAGAACAGTACTTTAAGTGCCAGAGGATAAAGTAAAGAGAAAGAAGGAACGAAAAGCAGTGTAGAGACTGTTCTGATACCGACAACTGAATATGCTGAACACGTTTCCAACACCATCCCAGACATGTTCCCCAAGGGAGGGGAAATGGAATTGCAAGATGATAGACACGCAGCATGGAAAGGAAAAGATGTTGCAAAGGCTGGGGCCCTGTGGCAGCCAAGCACGAACCCACCAAAGAGCATTGAGCCCCATGGGGCCATTCATTATTGGAAAGAAGTAGTGACCAACATTGCAGTTTCTGTGCTGTACCATCATTTACATCTTTGGCCAGATAAAATGAGTAGACACAAGAAAATATGTTCTACCACCCAGATACTGATGAAATTTTTTGGCTAAAGATTACTTTTCCAGCTGACTGTAGTTGACTTTGGTCTTGTTCAACATTTTAGATGTGAATGCTTAGTTCATGTGATGATGCATCAACTACAAGCACTCCTGGTTCTTGCAGAGCGAAATGCATAAGACACAGGCAACTAAGCAATGCATATTCAAATTTCTGAAGGGATTGTTGCCATTCTCTAGCCCATTTAAAAGGGGCATTTTTACACCAGAGGTTATGCAAAGGAGTGGCTATTTGTGCTGTGTTCGATATGAATTTCATGTAGCATGTCAGTTTGCTGAGAACAACTTGAAGTTCTCATGAATTTGCAGGAGAAAGTAATCTCTGTGTAGCCTTTAAATGCTTAGTCGAGCGACAAGTGCTGTGGGTACCAACAACATATCCCAAATATTCAGTTTAACTGTTGAAAAATGAACTTTTCTGTAAATTACGCTTGTGTCCTAGGTCAGTTAAAACTGACTCCTAATGTTTGAGATGTAATTATTCTGTCTGTCTGGATAGAATGATACCATGTAAATAAACTGAAGATGAGGGAACTTTTGACACCACTTGTTCAAGAAAGCATTAAAATAACATGGGAGCAGAGGCAACTTCTGAAGAGAAGGCACTGGTATTGATAGGAGCTAACGTGCTTGTTAACCACAATAAATTTTGTAGTTTCCTCGTTCTGGGGAAGTTGAAGACAAGCATCAGCTAAATCAGTTTTTGAAAACAATCATCCACCTGATAGGTTTGAGCATGAACTGCAGCTTTAAAGTCAATGGAGTGGAAGGTTGGAGGAGGTGCTGCATGGCCACTGTCATTCTGCGTTTCAGGCTACATTCACTATTGTGGTTGTGCTTCCATCAATCTGCCAATAGCTTTCTAGTAATTAGTCGATTTGTTGGCCCTGAAACTGTGTAAGTGCAGTGTGCGATTGCTCTCCAGAAATAGCCATTGAGTACAGAAATTACAGATAGTTGAATAAGATACAAGTTCCACAAAAAAAATTATGGAAAGTTTTATGAGTTCCAACAACTGTCATGGTGAAACAAAATGCGTCACCAGTTGACATCGGATGTGTCAGTTGAAGGGGTAGCTAATACAGACAATCCGACATCTACAAAAAGATAACACATTAAGAAATTTATCTACAATTGGAAAATTTAAGAACTGAGATACAGAAACTTTCAACTGCTGTGAGTTGTTCTGTTGTTCTGAGTTCTACACAATGAGAGTAATGTTCTTCATTGTAGGCAACTATCTTGAATGCTGATGCACTATATAAGGCACTGAATATTAGTTATGTTTACAAGCATAGTGCTACTTCAATAAATTGTACTCACTGCAGTTTTCCACACTGATGTTCACAAGTCTCTAGATGCACTGACTGGGGCAAAGCTCTGAATAGTGGCTGCTTAATGAAACACACTGGCAAATCATAGTTGAAGCATGAAGTCATCTCAGTTTAGCATCCCCAATCAGAGACTGTGAGCAACGGGAGCGGGACCTCACCCGAAGGTCTGCTGGCGAGAGATTTAAAATTGCTGTCTCTCATATAGCTGTGAGTGTCACTCCAAGAGAAGTCAACAACAATGACATCAGTACTGCATATAATGCTATCTCATATGAGTAAACAGCACCTCTGTGTCCTTCACAGTGATCACTCAATGTCTGACACATTCACAACCCTTATATAGGCTATCAGGCCTGTAACATCCTGTACACAAAACAACGCTACTACACTTTGGTGCCTGTTCTATGTTGCAGAAAATTGCAACTTTTTGTCAGGCAGTATGTGTTTCTACCTCCCTTTGCTATCCACGAGTGGAAACTATGCCGACCACTGATAAATACATAATGATCTTGCAGTGTTGTGCTCAAAATAGTGCGTCATGCGTTCAAAGAAAACAGGATTCTTGGAATTAATGATCCCAGGTGTTACAAATCCTGATTTAGTTAAAGCTGTTTGATCTCCCTGCAGTGCCCCTAATTTGACTTGGGTAACTTGAGTAACGCTACAGACATAACAAGCATTAAAACAACTAGAAGTGAGCTGGAGTAGTTTGAAGACATTTCACATCACATATTATTTGATTTCTGCATGCAGAAGTAGTCAATGTCGCCATACTTGATGACATTTTAACAACACATTATGCAGATGGAATCTTATCCATTTCAAACAAACATGTCAGAGAGAAAAATTTAACAATGATTAAGGCTTTGATTGACTGATTGATTAATTGAGAGCAGTTATGGGACCAAACGCCAAGGTCATCAGTCCCGCGATTCTGAAGTGAGTCACGGTAGAAAGAGGGTCCGCTGAAAGTGGACGGATCCAGTCAAATTCTAAAATAATGATCATTAAACACACACAGTAAAGGCACAAAAGATGAGACCAAATCTAAAAACTGGAAAAAAAGTCAGGTGGTCATGGGGTAAAAGACTGAAGACTGTAAAAGAAGTCCCAACAACAACCAATCTGCCCCTACTCCAAGACTAAAGTAGAACCTTATATCTGGAAATAACAACCAGTTTCACGGAGGAAACTGAGGACCAGTTCAACCATGGGTGGATTGTCTGCTAATATTAAATTTAAGGAATTGGGAAAACTACACTTAACATGAATGGCCGAAAGAAGGGGACATTCCACCAATGTGTGAGATATCATCAGTCTGGCTCCACAGCCACATTGTGGGGGTGGGTCGTTACGTAGGAGGAAACAATGAGTGAGCCAGGCACGACAAATGCGTAAACAGCACAAAATAGTGGACTCCTTTCAAAAGGAGCAGAAGGAAGAGTGCCAAACTGCAGTGGACTCCTTGATTGTGCGGAGTTTATTACTATGAGCAGTAGCACTCCAGATGGCATTCCCCTTTTGGGCAAAGAGAGATTTGATGTAAATACACATATCCACAGCTGGAATCATGAAAGGAAATGGGTGTAAGTATCTGCTTCTCTAGCCAAACGGTCAGCCAGTTCATTCCCTGGGATGCCCACATGACTTGAGAGCCAGAGAAAACCAACTGAACAGGCGGCACGTTCAAGGGCAGAGAGAAGGTCATGGATAGCAGAGACCAAAGGGTGACAAGAGTAGCATCGGTCAATAGCCTGCAGTCTGCTCACTGAGTCTGAACAAATTAAAACACTGTAGAGGGAGGCCTGAGAAACAAAAAGGAGGGGCCTGTGAATGGCTAGAAGCTCTGCTGTGAACACACTACATGATCCTGACAACAAATGATGTTCCAAGCCAGCAGGAAATGTGGAAGCGTATCCCACCTTATTGATTGTCTTAGAAGCATCAGTGTAAGAGATGGTGGTGCCTTGGAACTCTGCAAGGATGGCACATACAAGACGCCAGTAAAACATAGGAGCAACAGAGACTTTAGGGCCCTGGAATAGATTGGTCCTAATCCGTGGAAATACACAGGGTGCAGTCCAATGAGTGGAGATTGAGATCCCGACAGGGGGAAGCGAGACGCATGCCAACTGGCAATCCCACCTGTGGGTGGGTGTTAGGGGGGGAGGAGAGTGAGGAGGGGGGAGGGGGGGCGAGGGAGAGAGAGGGAGAGAGAGAGAGAGAGAGAGAGAGAGAGAGAGAGAGAGAGAGAGAGAGATCCCTGATTGGCAAAGAGCACAGGGTACAGGGTACACAGGACGGTCAGGGAATTGGCGAATGGAGATTGCATAAGAAATAAGGAGTTGGCTCCGTCGGATGTGTATAGGGGGAATGCTCGCTTCTGTGAGGAGACTATCAACAGGACTAGTGTGAAACGCACCAATAGCCAGACGCACTCCATAATGATGGACAGGGTCAAGGAGTTTCAAAGTGGAAAGAGCTGCTGACCCATAAACCCGACTACCATAATCTAGCCTAGACAAAACCAGAGCACAGTAAAGATGGAGAAGAGTGGAACAGTCTGCACCCCAAGATGTGTGGGCCAGGAGGCAGAGAGCATTAAGCTTCTGCATACATGTAGTCTTTGGGTGGCAAATGTGGGGCAGCCATGTCAACTTGTTATCTAAAATAAGGCTCAAGAAACGGGACTGTGATACAACATCGAGGAGCTTGCTGCCTAAATAAAGTTCTGGATTGGGGTGTACTCGGGTCAGCGACAAAAATGCATAACTCGCGTTTTGGAGGGAGAAAACAGGAAGCCATGGACAGTGGCCCAGGCAGAGGCCTGTCAGATGGCACCTTGAAGCTGGTGTTCAGCAGATGCTACCGAGTGGGAGCTGCACCAGATGCAAAAATCGTCGACTTACAATGCCGGGATAACCAGAGGCCAAACAGAGGTCACAAGCCCATTGGTGGCAATGAGGAAGAGTGTGACATTTAGCACAGAACTCTGTGGGATACCATTGTGCCAACTCGAACCCGGAAGAGCTGGTGTGAGAAAAACTCACAGATAAAAATAGGTAGGGGACCACAGTAGCCCCAGTTATGGAAGGTAAGTAAAACATGATGGTGCCAAGCCATGTCATACGCTTTATGTAGATCAAAGAAGCCTGTCAGATGGCTAATTTGAATCAGAGTAAACAGTCAGTTGGAGATCGCCCTGACCAGAAGCCACACTGATACAGTGACAAAAGGCCCTGAGTATTGAGTACCCAACATAATCTGAAGCTGACCATCCTTTCGAACAGTTTACAAAGTACATTCATCAGGCTAATTGGGCGGTAGCTGTCTAGAGATGTTGGGTTTTTTCCCGGGCTTAAGGATAGGGATAACTATACTGTCTCGCCATTGTGATGGAAAAGCACCTGTGAACCAAATGTGGTTGAAGACCCTGAGGGACTGTTGCCTCTGGGAAACGTCCAAGTGTTGGATCATCTGGTTGTGGATGGAATCCATGCCTGGCACTATGTCTCGCGAAGAGCCTGCACCGATTCCCATTCAGTGAAGGGTGCATTATAGGGCTCAATGTGGTGTGGGATGAAAAACAGAGGGGGTTCTGTTCAACTCTGTGTTTCTGCTGGAAATAGGTAGTAGGGTAGGAAGAGGACGACGACGCCGTCGCAAAGCGAGTCGCGAGGTGTTCTGCAAGGACCAATGGATCAGTGCACAGAGCACCTTGGAGGTTCAGACCTTGGACAGTTCACTGTTGCTGGCGGCCCAGAAGGCTACGGAGCTTGGACCAAACCTGCAATGAAGAGGTGTATGTCCCCAGGGAGGAAACATAGCACTCCCAGCATTCCTTTTTACTCCGCTCAATAGGGTAATGAGCCTTAGCATGGAGATATTGAAAAGTGAGCAGCATGAAGAATAGTGGCAGAGATGCCTTGCATGACTACATCAATGGAATTCGAGAAGGAGGTGTCAAAGTGGGCAGTAGACATATATAAAGGCCAATTGGCCCTGCAGAAGCCCAACGTGAGGGCCTGTCTGCCTGGCAGCAGCAGGGTAACAACAGAATCACCGGAAAGTGGTCACTGTCACAAAGGTCATCAGGTCATCATGGGATGACCAATGTAGGGAAGCCACGAAGGCAGGGGAGGAGATACGCGAGTTCGATAGCAGAGAAGGTGCCACGAGCGGCAGTGAAGTGGGTAGGGGAACCATCATTGAGGGGACACAAATTGAGGTCTGTGACAAGTTGGTCAATTACGATACCATTACCCATTGAAGTGACACTCCCCACAGTGGATGGTGGGCACTGAAGTCCCCAACGAGGAGAAACAGGGGTGGGAGTTGCTGGATTAAGGCACACAGTGCAATATAAGGAAGTGGTCTACCTGGTGGGAGGTAGACATTGCAAATAGTGATTGCTGGAGTTGTTTGCACTCCAACCACTATCGCTTCCAAGGTGGTATGTAGGGGATTCGGTCACTAATGACATCGGAATGATCCGGGGTCAGCATGGTTCCGACAGAATGCCTGATAACCAGTAAATGTTGGAGAGTGGTTATCACGGAAATGAGTTTCTTGAAGAACAAGACAGAATGCAGAAGAGGAGGAGACAAGACATTGCATTTCCGGTAGGTGATTACAGTATCCGTTGCAATTCCACTGGATGATAATGTGTCGAGAGTCCAAGGTAAACATGAAGCAGATGAGGAGGTGGTCAGGTCACTCGGTCAGTAGTCGTCACTGACAAGATGGGGTGATAGCCATAAATAAGATGTCAGACTCAGGTTACGAGGGGGGAGATGGCACCTCTGGGAGCACCGGGGGCACCTTGTCTTCGGATTTATGTTTCGTCTTTTTCTCCTCCTCCTCCTCCTATTTCGGATGTGGAAAGAGGGCAGAACACAGGGGGAGTACAGGCTTCTGCAAGATCTGGAACCGAGAGAGAGCGGGCGACCTTGCGGCACACAGATGGTGCGCCTTGTGGCTGACTGGTGGTAAGTCTTCTGGCCTGAGAGATGTTGGGGAGAGGGTCCTGGGAGGGAGACTGATAACCAGCAAATGCCGAAAAAGAGGGGCGAGAGATAACATGCAAAAATAGGTCATTTCATCGTGACACCCACCTTTTTGGTGCCACACGATCTTACGTCTCTACCAAAAAACCTCTCCCCACCCCCACCCCCCCACACTTTCTCCGTTCTACCGCTCTTCACACCCACTAAATACACCTCATCCAGTCACATCTGCTGTCCCCCCCTTCTTTACTCTCATCCGCCCTCAAATCTGCTACCCACGGAATATACATATATTTATTAATGATTAGTTATTCTCTACTTTGACCCTTGTGACTTCTCGCCAATTTTAGTAAGTTTTTGCATTCTACTATTGTCATCTTCCTCAGATTTCATCTCGTTTTTCCCCCTTGTGCATCCATTTCGTCCTTTTTGTATTTTTCACACGTATTTGCGTGTATTTTTGCGTAATTTTTCAGACGTAATTCTACTTTATTATGTAATTTTTCGCATTTTTTGCACCACCGTGGACCGTTGCTCCTTCCATCTGTGTCAATACAGAAAAGTTCCCTTATCCCTTGCCAGATCCCGGTCCAACATACTGTTCCTGCATTGTTGCTTGGCTCATGATATCCCCCCCTAATGGCCTTACCATCAAATTACCCATCTGTTGTTGCTACCCCTCCTTCAACAATGATCTCCACCTGTTCAGATTCCGCCAATCCTTAGCCCTCACCAACATAGTCCTGCAAAACCATATCAACCAATCCTCCTTGCAGCCACCCATGACGCCCCATTGTGGCCGGTTACTGTGCCCCCACTGAGAGAATCTCTGCTCTCTTAGACCAACACCTTCAACCTATTAACCGGAACCTATTCTCCTATATAAAAGATACCAACCATTTGCTCAACCAACTCTCCACAGTTCCTGTCCTTTACCACACGGTGCCCTGCTCGTCACTATTGATGCCACATCACTGTACACTAACATTCGTAATGCCCATGGCCTTACTGCTATCGAACACTACCTTTCCAGATGCCCTATGGATTCCAAACCAACCACCACCTTCCTAGTCTCCATGACCAACTATATCCTCGCCCACAATTACTTCTCATTTGAGGGCTTACCTACAAACAAATCCACGGTATGGCTATGGACACCCGCATGGCACCATCCTATGCTAACCTATTCATGGGCCATCTAGAGGAATCCTTCCTAAAAACCCAGAAACCTAAACCCCTCACCTGGTTCAGATTCACTGATGACATCTTTGCTATCTGGATTGAAGGTGAGGACACATTCACATTCCTCCAGAACCTCAACAACTTCCCCATTTGCTTTACCTGGTCCTACTCAATCCAACAAGCCACATTCCTGGATGTTGACCTCCACCTCAGAGATGGCTACATCAGTACCTCCATCCATATCAAACCTACTAACCACCACCAATACCTCGATTTCGACAGCTGCCACCCATTCCATACCACTGACTGTAATTAGCCTCCCATCCTTGTACAAAAACAAATCTCCAGTGCCTTATCTTTCCAGTCTCCCACCACCTCTCAAAGTCCCACAGTCCGGCCACAGAGGAACATTCCCCTTGTAACTCAGTACCATCCAGAACTGGAGCAACTGAATTACTTTCTCTCGTTGTGCCCTGAAATGAGAAATGTCCTGCCCAGTATCCTTCCCACCCCTCCTACCGCGGTATTCCGCCGTCCACCGAACCTACACAATATACTCGTCCATCCTTATACAACCCCTGCTCCCAATCCTTTACCTCATGGCTCATACTCCTGTAATAGAGATAGATGCAAGATCTGTTCCATACATCCTCCTACCCCCACCTACTCCAGTCCGGTCACTAACATCACCTTCTCATCAAATGCAGGGCTACCTGTGAAACCAGTCATGTGATTTACAAGCTAAGCTGCAACCACTGTGCTGCATTCTATGTAGGCAAGACAACCAACAAGCTGTCGGTCCGCATGAATGACCACTGACAAACTGTGGCCAAAAAACAAGTGGACCACCCTGTTGCTGAACACGTTGCCAAACATGATATCCCTCATCTCAATGACTGCTTCACAGCCGTTGCCATATGGATCCTTCCCACCAACACCAGCTTTTCTGAATTGCACAGGTGGGAACTTTCCCTGCAATACATCCTATGTTCCCCTAACTCTAATGGCCTCAACCTTTGTTAGTCACTGTCCTCACCCATCCAGCCCCCCCCCCCCCCCCCTTCCCATTCCAGCACTACACAGCCTTCATTTCACTGCCCCACTCAGTCTTTTAATTTCTCTCCTTTCCGCTACTTACCCCCTCCCCCCTCCACGTCTTCTCTCCTGCCCTCCGTCTGAACTGCAACATTTCACTGTCTGCCACTCCCACCATACTATCCCTCCACCCTCCCCACCCCAGCCTCCTCCTTACCTCCATCCAGTTGCCACTCCCATCATGCACTGGTGCTGTGTGGTTTCAGTTCTCTGAGACTGCAAATGTGTGCACAAGTTGCGCGTGTGTGTGTGTGTGTGTGTGTGTGTACTGCTGACAAAGACCTTAATGGCTGAAAGCCATAATTGTGTGAATCTTTTTGTTGTGCCTATCGTGACTCGGCATCTCCGCTACATGGTGAGTAGCAACTTTCCTTCTCTGGTATTGTTACATCCCTACTTATTTTATATTGTCATCAAAAATCACTTCATCCTTGACGTAAGTGGTGTCTGCTGTCTGAATCATCATTTACTACTATGCACAGTTGGAAATGAGATCACTGTGACAATTTTGAATTACCCAATCTGCAGTGAACCTCAATAAACATTTTAACAGGTCAGAGAAATAACATTCCAGACAGTTTTTAAAATCTGCAGTTACAAAATGAAAATGAGTTAACTTTCTACATTTCAGTTGTCACCTAGGGAAAAGCAAAATTAAAGAGTACAACATTTCTAATACTACAAAAAATAAATATAAGCTGAAGATGGAAATCTAATTATGTAGTCATTTACATCTCCATTATATATGTCAACTGGTGACTCTTCTCTTTTCCCTTTTAATGTTTTTCTGAGATTGGCTTCAGTTGGATTCTCATGAGCAGCTAAAGGAATACACCGTTTTGGCACAATGTCACAAATCTGTAATGGAGTCTCCAAATCTTGCTTCTTCAGGTCATTCACTTGATTTGGTACGGCACAGACGAATTTCATTTTATCTCCACTTTTGGGCCGATTGACAGATAACCTTGACTGCAAATAAATTAAACAGTAGTGAAACCATTAATATGAATGTGTGTACTAGCTCTATTAGTTAGTTACCAAACATAGCTTTTAGAGAAGAGGTTACTTCAGCAAGAAGAAAGTTAGTTTTCAACTAGGTAACAACATTATTTATTACAGAAATTACACTTCAGTCTGCTATTCACCATCCTGAAAACACACAAGATGATTTGCAACATCTGAATTTTAGGCTAACAGGAGTAGAAAAGGCACTTTGTATGGCAAGATGGAATCAAGGGCAGAACAACAGTAAGATAATGAGATGTTGGAGTGGCCAACATAAAATTTCAACATTTCAGTGATTTAGTCCAGAGACTGGAACATGGGTGTGTGATGCTTCATTTGACTTTAGTTTAGATAAGTTTGATCTGTTAATGTGTTCATTTATTTGGACTGTAAAAAAAAAAAAAAAAAAAAAAAAAAAGTACCATTTTAATAAAAATGTAATAATTGTTATTAAGGTATTTTGGGCTTTCATTAGGGAAAAGTATGCCATTTCTTCACCACTTAATAACTGACCAAAGGCTTTAGAAGCTCCACAACCACCTTCACCATGCTAAGAAGCGAGTTCCTGAACATACAATAAACTTCACATTTCCTGCAATATACGCCAAGGGACATTGCAAAGCTCGTCTTGGATTACTGTTGGGAAGGTCAGGTAATATCATTTCCAGTTATATATTTTTCACTGGAGTGAGATCTGGAACAAAAGAAGGCAGTATAAAGTGAGTAACTTCATACTATTCTGTAACCACTCTTGTACTATTGTCATGGTGTGACTGGTTGCTAATGGAAACACACATCTCCCCCTTTAGATATAGTTGTTGTCCTAATGGGGTCATAACTATTTTCATGAGAATACTAAGAAACATCACCATGACCAGCTGTCATGTGAAGCATACAAAGTTCACAAGATGACAATCAACACCATTCTGCCTCAGAAACATTACCCCTTCAAGATGCCTCAGGATTACACCTGAGGTTGAAACAAACTCTGTTGCCTGCCATTTCATATCAAACCATTGTTAGCTGAGAAAACTACAGATTCATTAGAAAACATTAATTTTTCTAGTTATAACTGACACAGTCCTTGCAAAATGCTAGTCAGAGTAGTTAATCCCCACAAGAGTGGTTCTAGTTTACAGCTGTACATTTTCTCCATACAAACTTTCTAAAGCCGGCGGCAAATGGCATCCGCCGACATGAGAAATGAAGTAGTGCAGTTCATCTGCACAGAAAGGGAATAAAAAGGGAGCTCAGCTTCCAGAACTTGCTGTAGTCTCCCGCCTTTTTCCAACAGACATGGTATTACTGTCTTGCATCGACAATGCGAGTTGGTAGCAAGCATCGAAGCAATAGTGGGCCAGACTTGGGCAAGTTAATATCTACTGAAAATCTCTAGGGAAGGAAAACACAAAATTGAGGTAAAAATTTTTCAGTAGTGCACTCAGAGTAATATTTAATTGAATAGGAATGTTTAATTGTCCCTGGATTTTTCAGGGTAAATGATTTTTTGGAATCTGTCTCTTTCATCAAAGTGAATGAGCGTGACATGGTTAGGCATGTTTCTATTTTTAGAGTTGAATAAATTATATTAAAGGACATAATCTTTTATTTCAGAAAAAATTTACTAGACCCTATGATATATTTCGTAAACAATAACAAAACATCAAGCCTAGTTAGGCTGCAGTTTAATTTTCTATGTAGACATGGGTGTTGTAAGTATCTCCCTGAAAGGTTGAATTGAGAATCCTTAGGCATACAGTCAGTTCAGTTAAAATTACAGGGGAGTAGTGGAGAGTGTTTACATGTGGCCTACTGTGGCAACACAATTTTCAGGTTCGATAATCGTGGAAAGGAACTGTACTGAACTATGCACAACAGTAGAGAACAGCGCACATAAACAGCAGCAGTTAGTGACACATGCCGGAGATGTGTCATATGTGTGAAACAGTGAATACCATCATTAAGCAGAAGAGAAGACTGATTACAGTGGTAGGAGACATCAACATCACAACATGCCACCAGCAACAGCATAGCGAGATAAGTTCTCAAACAGAAAAACATTTGAGTGTAGCAAAAGGCTTTACTGGTGTCGTGGATTGCGTGTGGCATTGATGCTATAGGTATTGTTGAGTAAAAGTGGAAGTGTGTGTTGGAACTAATGTAGCATAATATGTGAGAAAGTGACAATCAGTTTATTGGTGTAAAAGTAGCACAAATTGTGGAGGAAATTAGTGAGATGGGTAGTGAACAGAATTTTGAGTTATATAAGATGGGAGCGGAAACAAAAAAAAGGTAGACACAGATTCAAGCACTACAGAAATGTCAGTAACTAGTGTAACAAATTGTTGTGTAATGGACTAATTAGTAGGGGGTGGATGACAGATAAAACAGGTACCTACAAAGGCATTACATCTGCAAATGCTCCTAGCAACACTAATGGGTCAGGCCAAGGAAACTGCAGCTAGAATAAAGAAAGAGAGAGATGAGAACAATAGATAACTTAGATAGAAATACAAAGGAAAATGCCGCCAACATGAGACAAGTAAAAACTCGGCAATCAAAGTTTATCACTGGGTGGAATGAGCAGCTGAAAAATAAGGAAGAGGAAAGGGCAAAGAAACAATTTGCATGCACAAACTAAGAATTGCCCAGGTGGATGAAACTGTGATGAGGTGCGTGCAGCTAATCTCTGCATGCAGCTAATCTCTGCGTGAGGTATGGTAAAAACCTTAGCAGAAAAGGTAACCAAAATTAGCAACAGAAGTGAGGTGGAAATTGTCAACATAAAGTCGGAATTGGCAATGACTTTTAACACTGTGAACAATAACCATAACAACTTTAGCAACTTTGTAACTGATATTTTACAGAAAGAAGCTGGAAACATCAACAAAGGAGTACAGAACATAGCCATAAGTGATGTGGAAAAAGTACAACCTTGTGATAGAGATTGTAATAGATCCCAACCAACAGGGAGACTACATACAATGGCACTTTTGTGCAGTTTCACCTACGCCGATTTTGAAAAAGCCTTTGTATGGAAATATTACGCACAGGAAACGCCAAAAGAAGTCAAAAATGAACTGGGACTATGAGCATATAATAAACAGATGGATAGGTTGCTTGTTGGGATGTTAGAAAAATAACTAGAATTAAATATACTGAAGCGCCAAAGGAACTGGTATAGGCATGCATATTCAAATACAGAGAGATGTAAACAGACAGAATACGGCACTGCAGTCAGCAACGGCTGTATAGGACAACAAGTGTCTGGTGCAGTTGTTGGATTGGTTACTGTTTCAACAATGGCAGGTTATCAAGATTTAAGTGCGTTTGAATGTGGTGTTATAGCCGGTGCACGAGTGATGGGACACAGCATCTCTGAGGTAGAGATGAGGTGGGGATGTTCCTGTACGACGACTTCACGATTGTACTGTGAATATCAGGAATCCAGTAAAATATCAAATCTCCAACATCACTGCGGCTGGAAGAAGATCCTACAAGAATGGGACCGTCAACGACTGAAGAGAATCATTCAACATAACAGACTTGCAACCCTTCTGCAAACTGCTGCATATTTCAATGCTGGGCCATCAACAAATGTCAGTGTGCGAACCATTCAACGAAACAACATTGGTATGGGCTTTCTGAGCCAAAGGCCCACTCGTGTACCCTTGATGACTGCATGACACAAAGCTCTACGGCTCGCCTGGGCCCGTCGACACCGACACATTGGACTGTTGATGACTGAAAACATGTTGCCTGGTTGGTCGAGTCTCATTCCAAATTGTATCAAGTAGATGGACGTGTACAGGTATGAAGACAACCTCATGAATCCATGGACCCTGCATGTCAGCAGGGGACTGTTCCAAGTTTGTGAAGGCTCTGTAATGGTGTGGAGTGTGTGCAGTTGGGAGTGATATGGGACCCCTGATACATCTTGATACGACTCTGACAGGTGACACATACGTAAGCATCCTGTCTGATCACCCGCATCCATTCATGTTTGTTGTGAATTCCGATGGACTTGGGCAATTCCAGCAGGACAAAGCGACACCCCACACATCCCGAATTACTACGGATTGGCTCCAGGAACAATCTTCTGAGTTTAAATAGTTCTGCTGGCCACCAAACTCCCCAGATATGAACATTGTTGAGCATATCTGGGATGCCTTGCAACACGCTGTTCAGAAGAGATCTCCACCCCCTCATACTCTTACGGATTTATGAACAGCACTGCAGGATTCATGGTGTCAATTCCCTGCAGCAGTACTACAGACATTACCAGTCGAGTCCATGTCACGTCACTTCTGCATGTTCAGTGGGAGGGGGGGGGGGGCTACACGATATTAGGTAGGTGTACCAGTTTCTTTGGCTCTTCAGTGTATTTGGACACAAGAGAAAACCTTAATAACATTGGTAACAAACAGGGTGTTGGTGCAGTATGGAGATGTCATAGGATGTGATGGTTGAAGAAGGAAGAGCAAGGAAAAATTATTTTAAAAGATATAGAAGAAAAAGTGTATGACAGAAACTTGTCATAACTATACCAAATAGGAGATGTATTTGTAGGAGTTTTACTAACTCAAAAGTGAATTGCCATAGTAATAAGATTAATAACTTTGAACTTTTAGAAGATGGGAAGTTTGTTACAGAGATATACCTGGGTTTGACACAGATGAAGTAAATTTCAAGAAACAGAACACACACAAATTTCTGAAACCAGTTGGCTTACTGACAGACAGAAACAGAGTTGGAATCTTTGTTGTGGGAGTATAGTGATGATTTTAGCAATATTCCAGGAAGTTGCAACAACGGAGTGCTACTTGCTTGGGCATAACATTATAGTATTCTCAGGTCATATCACTGTAGATTATCTTTTGGATTTATCATAGTAGACTTACTAGATAGACAATGTACTTAGAGCGATCTGACAATGTAGTTGCTGATGCTCTGTCAGGGTTACCACTATGAGAAGTTATCGAAATTTTTGACCAGGATGAGGAAAATTTAAAATAAGGTACATGAAGAAAGGGGTGAATGATGAAAATGTTATTAGGTCACTGTGTAACAACTCTAGAAGAAGCCAAAATCATGATTCAAACTGGAAATTGGTAAAACGTTGTTTAGTTAAAACGAAGCATGAAAAATTGGGTCATGTATTACAAGGTATTCGATGGAACACTTTTAGAAGAACAAATGAGAACTCATTACTTGAAACTATATTGGCCAAAGGAGGAAGCCAAAATACTGATTAAATACATACATGAGAGTGTGGTGTTCAAAAATGCATGCAGAGATCACAGAAAAGTGTGTGTTTTTATAATATGGCCAGGAAAGTAAGAAAAGAATTTTCAACCAATGATAAATGCCAGTGAGGTAAGTTAAGTAACATAATACGTCCACGTGAAATGTAAAAAATATTCATGAACAATCTATGGACTTGATTGTGGTTCTTTACCAAATACTAGAGGTGGACACTGCTTCATTTTTGACATGGTGGATGTTTTCTCAAAACTGATTAAATTATATCCAGCCAGGAAAACCACAAATAAAGAAATTATATCAAAAATTGAAAAGCATTATTTCAGGCATGTTGGAAAGCCAAAAGCTATCTTATCAGACAATGGATCACAATTTCTATCTCTTACACTTATGAAAACAAACAAATGTGGAGATGAACTAAAAGTGTTGTACACACACGCACTCAAAATGACCACACAGTCACTCTGTATCACACATTCACTCTCACAAACACTAAAACCAATTAGGAGGGAAGAGGCCTAATCAAGGAATTAAAACACAGAGAAAACACAACACAGAAGAACTAAAAGAAAAGCACAGGGAAATGTGACTGGCTGACCACTTACAAAAAAACTAGGGTGAGAGAGCCACCCTTTGACACATTAAGAACATCTCCCTAAAATCTTGTTAAAAATTTGGACAATTCACAAAACTTTAAAATTCTAACCACATTCGTTTGATCATTACATAAAACAGACAGCAGATCTGCCGGCAAATTCGCCCCAGTCCACTGGTTGGCAAATAAAATTCACTCCAATAAAATGTGGTGCACCGTGATCTGGACGCCACAAGCAACACACATTTGAGGGCACTCTACCCGGAGTAAGAATCCATGTCTCATATGGCTGTGGCCTAAGCGAAGATGAGTAAGAAGGACCTCGTCCCACTGATGTGGCTGGAAGGAAGTACTCCACAGCCGAGTTGATGGCTTGATGACATGGAGCTTGTCATCGGTCACTGCCAGCCACTTGTCTTCCCATTGACACAGGACTTTGTACCCCAACAGCGAGGTGATAGCATGCAGGAGGATAGCACACTGAAATACCAGAGGATCACAACATGCCTCCTTGACTGCTCGATCTGCCCTTTCATTCCCCGCAATTCCAATGTGCCCAGGTACCCACAGAAGGATACCTCCTTCCCCAGATGTTGTAGTTGTAGGACGGTATCCTGGATAATGGTTCAAATGGCTCTGAGCACTATGGGACTCAACTGCTGAGGTCATTAGTCCCCTAGAACTTAGAACTAGTTAAACCTAACTAACCTAAGGACATCACAAACATCCATGCCCGAGGCAGGATTCGAACCTGCGACCGTAGCGGTCTTGCGGTTCCAGACTGCAGCGCCTTTAACCGCACGGCCACTTCGGCCGGCGGTATCCTGGATATTCTGTGTTACTGTATCTACTGGATACAAATGTTGGAGAGAGTAAACGGTGCTAATAGAATCTGAGCAAATGAGAAATCTAACACCAGGAGAATGTCACATGTGCTCCAGTGCTACATAGCACATGATCCTGCATTGAAAACGGTAAATTCTAGAGGCTGTCTGACCTTGAGGGCACAATGCAGGCAAATGACAGAGGAATCAACTGTCCCCCCCCCCCCCCCTGCTTAGACCCATCCATAAAAACAAATACATGGGCGTGGACTCAAATAAAATATCAGAGAATATCACATTAAAAATGGAAGCAGGAGTGGTATATCTAATGCACCGCACCACATCTAAAATCACAATGGCTCTCTCCAGTAACCAGTAAACCCTGTATTTGGGGTCATACTGGCTCCACACCAAGTGACTCCAGCACACGCTGCACGCGGATCATCAATGACATCGTGGCTCGAGGACGGTTGGAAAAATGGCATTCCAGAGGTGGGACAAGCAACAGTATGGTGTGCAGGTGAAGTTGGGAGCTGTAAGGAGCTTATACACCTGACACACCACGAAGAGCTGGCGCCAGATGGTAAGTGACAGTTCCCCTGCCTCAGAGCAGATGCTAGGTATGGGACCAGTTCAGTAAGCACTCGTGGCCAGCCAAATCCTCTCATGATGGACAGCATCAATGATCTGCAAGTAAGAAGGCTTCGCTGACCTATACATCATGCAACCATAGTCCAGCCGCGAATGCACAAAATCCTGATAAAACTGAAGGAGATGCACCCTGTCCACTCCCCACGACCTGTGGCTAAGGCTCTTGATGATGTTCAGTGCCTTCAGGGTTCTGGCTTTCAGGTCGCACAGGTGTGGTAACCACGACAATCGGGAAGTCAAAAATGAAGCTCAGAAACCGTACCGTGTCTCATATATGTAAGATGGTGTCCCCCATATTCAAGGCAGGCCAATTAAAAAGATGGCGAGAATGATCAAAATACAAACAAACAAAAACACACACACACACACACACACACACACACACCCACACACACACACACACACCCCTCTGTAGAAAACTGGAAACCCGTCTTTGCAGCCCACTCCTCCTAACCTCTGCACGGTAAGTTGCAACTGACTTTTCACCATTGCAACACTGCAGGAGGAACAGTAAAAGTGTCTACAAATAAGGAGCACTGTACAGGAATCCTTACCATAGATGTGATACTGTTGATGGCTATGGCAAAGAGGGTAACACTTTAAAAACTGCCCTGACGAATAACATTCTCCTGCTCAAATCGATCAGACTGCGCGTCACAAACTCATATCCTAGAAAACTGCTGAGACAGGAAAGAGTGTATGAAGATGGGGAGCTGGCCACGAAAGCCCTGTCGATTCAGTTGTGCGAGGATACTGTGTCTCCAAGTAGTCTCATATGCCTTACTTATATAAAAGAATATGCTGATACAGTGATGCTTTCAGCGGAAAGCCTGCTGAATAGCCACATCTAGGAGAGTCAGATTGTCGACAGTGGACTGAAATCATCAGAATCCTCACTGAGAGGAGCCAACGAGTTGCCTCGTCTCTAACAACCAGACCAGATGATGATTAACCATTCACTCCTGGGTCTCTCATACATAGCTCATTAAGGCAATACTCCGATAACTACTGGGACATGTGCAGTTCTTTCCTGTTTGAGGAGAGGGGTCAGAGTTGCCTCCCTCCACAAGTTGGGGGAGTTGGCCTCAGAACTGTTAGACCTGAAGTCCAACATAACCCACTCTACAGTCGCACGATAACGACAAAATGCCACATCTTGGCTTGCATTGGCAGTGGTTTGTGCAAATATTCAGCCAGTGTCTCAGTAATGTCTGTGGGTGTTGTTTGGAGGCACCCCTGTTTCACCACTGCAGCTATCAGCGAATGGCTGCATTAACTGGAAATTCTCCGGATGGCTCCCCATACTTTTATAGAAGAAGTGGAACGATCGATGGAGTCCAGGAACTCTTACCATGACCTTTTCTTACTCTCCCTAATGGCCCTCACGACTTTAAAAGCCCTAAGGTTGTCTGCTGTCGGTCGGCATTTAAAATGTCGAAAGGCCGCATGCCTTTCCCGGATCGTGGAACAGCACTTATCTGTCCACCAAGGTATTTGTCACCTCCTAAGATCATCTGAGGACTGTGGGATGGAGAGGTCAGAGGTGTGATGGGTCACGTGTGTGATGTGATTCACCCATCTTTGGATGCTGTCGCAGTGTCTGAACACAGCCAGCTGGCTGAAATGCTTCCACTTAGTCTTGCTGACCATCCATTTTGGGGTTTAACTTCAGGTGGTGAGCCATATAGTAGGTGAACGCAGATTGGGAAGTGGTCACTGGAATGAAGGTTGTCACTGACCTCCCACTGAACAATCATCGAGGGCTGGAGAACAGAGAGATTGATGGCTAAGAGTGACCCAGCAGCGATAGAGAAATGTGTGTGAGTACCCGTGTTGAGGATGCACAGCTCACGAGATGTCATGAGGTCTTCCAAACCTGACCCCGAGGGCAAGTATTGGTTGAGCGCCACCACAGGACATGACGGGCCTTGAAGTCTCCCAGGAGGGGGAATGATCACAGCAGTTGTTCGATAAGATCCACGAGATCCTCAGAGTCTAGTGCATCTTGTGGAGGTAAATACAGTGAGCAAACAGTGATCCTTCAAAACACACGAATTTGAACTGCAACTGCTTACAGGTCAGTAGCCAAGGGGAGAGCAGAGGATTGGTGCGCATTAGTGACGAACACTGCGACAACTCCCTTGGCCCTTTCCCCCAATAGGTCATCCTTGCAGTATAGCGTATATCCCTGTAGCACAGGGACATCTACCGAGTGATCAAAAAGTCAGTATAAATTTGAAAACTGAATAAATCATGGAACAATGTAGATAGAGAGGTACAAATTGGCACACATGCTTGGAATGACACGGGGTTTTATTACAACCAAAAAAATACAAAAGTTCAAAAATGTCCGACAGATGGCGCTTCACATGATCAGAATAGCAATAATTAGCATAACAAAGTAAAACAAAGAAAAGATGATGGTCTTTACAAGAAATGCTCAATATGTCCACCATCATTCCTCAACAATAGCTGTAGTTGAGGAATAATGTTGTGAACAGCACTGTAAAGCATGTCCGGAGTTATGGTGAGGCACTAGCGTCGGATGTTGTCTTTCAGCATCCCTAGAGATGTCCGTCGATCACGATCCACTTGTGACTTCAGGTAACCTCAAAGCCAATACCGGTAATTGCACAAACTGAGGTCTGGGGACCTGGGAGGCCAAGCATGACGATAGTGGCGGCTGAGCACACGATCAGCACCAAACGACACGTGGAAGAGATCTTTCACGCATTTAGCAATATGGGGTGGAGCTCCATCCTGCATAAACACTGTATGTTCCAGCAGGTGTTTATCAGCCATGCTGGGGATGACGCGATTCTGTAACATATCGACGTACCTCTCACCCGTCACGGTAGCAGTTCCTGACGTTTTGCTGTCCAGCTCCATCTGTCGGACACTTTGTGAACTTTGTTTTTTTTTTGTTATAATAAAGCCCCATGTCATTCCAAGCACGTGTGTCAATTTTTTCCTCTCTATCTACATTATTCCGTGGTTTATTAAGTTTTCAAATTTATACTGACTTTTTGATCACCCTGTATATCTTTAAAATGCATTTCTTGTAAACAGAAGCACAAGGGACGTGCTGTGCTGGGAGTTTCAGTTCCTCCATCTGAGTCCTGAACCCATTCATGTTCCACTGTCATATGAAAGCCATGTCACTGGTGCGGATTTAATTTACCCCTATATTTGCACCGCAGAGGTGAAGCACTTCAAGAGTGATGGGGAGTGGAGAGGCTGCCTGGTCCCAAGGCATCTAACTCCATGATATCCTCCTTATCGGTCAGATGCGAAAGAATGATGTCTGACAGCTCTCAGGACATGACACAGACTTCGTGAGCCTTTCCCTGCACCCTGTCCCTTCAAGGATGAGAGGGAAAGAGGGCGTTGAGATGCACTATGCTTTTCTTGTACCTTCTGGATGCTCACTGTGGAACTGTTGTTAGTCTTTCCTGGTACAGCTGCCTGGATTGCTTTGTCCTCCCTATATTTTCCTTTGACATGTGCACATGCAAGTACAGGTGCTTGTGGTGGATACAGGCACACTAGGCATCATCTGTGTTGAAGTGTCTGCCTTGGGAATAGTTTTCTACACCATGAAAGAATGTGAAGTGGCAAAGACAGGGGTTTTGTTGCTTTTTATTCTTATCTGACTTCAGCAGAAGTGATCCGCTTAGTTTTATCTCTTGAAATGGTGTTCTTCAGCAAAAACAGGGTAGTCTTGAATACAGACTGAGTGGTTCCCAAAGCAGTTGATGCAGATCGCCGGAGATGGGCAATCATTCCCAGCGTCATAAGCGGCTTTTCACACGCGCGCGCACCCACACCCACACGCACACCCACACAGAATTAATTAATTTCAGGCATAGAAATAACAATTTTCATATCGTAATTTTGGCTTAAACAGTTCATCTACTTCAATGTGTTACTGGTTGCAGATGATGAACTGTGGAACAAAAGTCACTGTAGAAACACAACACATCAGAAATAAAGACACTATTGGGTAAAAAGGTATGAATTCATAATTCATGTGTTTTTTTCAAATATCTGTAATTACGATTTAAAAACTAATAGTTACATGTATACAAACAGTAAAGAACATTCTTTATCTTTAACAGATGAAAAATAAAAGCCCACTGATGATGATGCAACTGCAGTGAAACACGTTTGGGTTAAAAAACAAAATTGTGTTTTCCTGAAGGCAGACCGTATCCAAAAGCATGCGTATTGATAAAGCAAACACGGAAAAAAAAAGAGCTTCAACCACAAGATGATTATTGTTAAAATATTTGTTTGCTTATTTATTATTTGAAAGTTTGATATTTTTTATTTGCTTAACACAAAATCAATGAGTCAGTCTTCTTGTAAGTTTTGTTTCAATTTGTAAAGAATTTGTTAATGTTTTGAGATTTGTTTGTCACAGCAAAACACAGGTCACAGGCTTCAAAATCCAAGTATTTTCAGAAAAATGTTCTTAAAAATTGGCTATATTTTCCCAAATTTACATCTTTTGGTCAGTTCTATTATTCTAGTATCAGAATTTTGCTCACATGTTCATGTCCTCAAGAGCCCGGGGGAGGGGGGAGATTGTAATACAACTGACCTATAGAAATTGTTTGGTTACAAACAGTAGAAGACCATACTCATAGTAGTGAACCTTGCGATATTCAAAGGTAAAAACTTCACGATGACATGACTTTCTCTGGAAGTATGCTAATTGTTTGTTTTCGCATCACAATTAAACCTTAACAAACTATCTTGTCAACATATGAACAATAACACCCACCCCATTAATTAAAATGTCAGTTAAAATTTTTGCTCCTTTATGTCTCACATTTAAGTGTCAACTTTAACAATAATCATTTCCAATCATGTTATTTATTTCACATTTAGATCTGAAGAAGTGATATAAAAATTAGAATATAAAGTGTAACTTGAAGAGTTTCATAAATGTAACTTCGATAATCAATGGATTGCATTATCATCTTTGGACTTGCTTGTGTTGCAGCCTTTTGTGTATCTGGGCAGTGTCACATGGCCCATTCTGTTGTGTGTTAGGATAAAAGGGGGATGTAATGAGTTCTTTGTTCATATGTGTTGTTATTTATGAATGTGCACATACTAACTAGCTGATAGTAGCAGAAGAACAAAATGAAGTTTATAAATGCAACTCACATCAGAAGCTATTTTTTGTCTGATTATAATTGCACAAGAACGTAAACCCATAACATTTTTGTAGCCAATCGGAGTTAACATGCTCTCAGACATAACAAAATCAACATATCACATGGAGATGATCTACAATATTCAACAAGAAACAAGTTAAGTGAACTGAATTTTATGGTACAAATACAATTACTAAGGCCAACATTCTTGTACTACTAGGTTTTGCATGAAACTCGCTGTAACAGCAAATGTTGAAGTAGTGTGAATCTGGCTACATTTTGCCCATTAGCAGCAAACAAAGTAATCACAAGAAGAGGACAACCTGGTAAGAACAGGCACCACAACTTTTCTATAGAATGGCATTACAACACAATAAACTAGGAATTTGAAGGTTTAGTTGGCGATTACAGTGAAAACAATCTGGCCAATGTGAGAAGGTGCAGTGCTGTGCAGCCAGCCATCTCAATGTGAGTAACTCATAAAAATGTTTCTGTTTGTGCTGTTTCTATTTGTTTGTATTTGCTTGCAGATAGCAAATGTGTTGTTTCCTTCTGTTGTTTCTTAGTTTTTAGCTGGCGACTAACGGTAGCAGCCCATTATTAAAAGTAAGCTATAAAATACTGCAAAACTTTGTCAGATAAAATAAACCTTTCAGTGATGGCGACTTCAGTGAAGAACCCATTGTTGAGGCAGTGAACTCTTGACGCCACAGATGTACAGACCTTCCCAAAATTAGACTGTCACGAGAAACAACTTTCCACATAGCTGTCATGGCAGCAAGTGTCTACAGGCAGTCTATAGTCAATGCCAGCAAGATTATTGTATTCTCAATTGCTCTGGACAGGTCAACCGACATTTTGGACACAGCACAATTTGCGATTAATGTTCATGAAGTAGATAGCAATTTGCATATGATAGAAGAATTATTAGACTTGGTGCCAATGTAATGCAATGAGAGGTATTTACTTGCAAAAACTGTTGAAAGGGCAGTTGAAACAGTTGACCTGAATTGGAACATGTTGGTCTCAATTACCAACAGTGGAGAGCCAGTGATGTGATAGGCACAAAATGGGCTTGCAGCACTGTTGCACAAAAAACTACAATGATCAACAGAAGATTTGTACGGAATTCATTGTTACGTACATCAAGAAGGATTTTGTGCTGAATTTTCAGTGATGGAGCACATCATGAAACTGGCAGTCTGAACAGTAAATTTTAAATTTTCCAAAGTCACACAAGTTACTACACAAACAGTTTCAACAGTTTCTGACTGAATTCAACGAAGGATATGGAGACATTATTTACTGCTGCAAAGTACGTTGGTTAATTGGAGAGGCATGCCTGGAATGATTTTTCAGTTTAAGACCAAATACTGTTCATCCAGCATCAGCAAAGGTAGACTTCACTCTCAGCATCCACCAGTGGAAACTGGAAGAATGTTAAGATGGAAATGGCTTTAATACTAGCAACTGCAGGAGACACACATGACAGATCACAGCCATGACAGAACAACTTAAGATGCCATGCATATCGACCAAGCCATTGCCATGCAAGATCTGTTTGGTTCTTAACTGGAAGGTGTGTTGACTCTGTAGAAGTGGAAGAAACTTGCTTACCAAGTTGTGATTGTGATGCTGAAAAGCAGATTGTCTGCCATATTATTCAAGAATGTCCTCTTGAGAGCTTACCCTGGCAATCGCACAAAGTTCCTGATAATGATGGAGGCATCTATAGACAATTTCAATGGCCTAGATATTAGTTTTTAGTTTAATATTTTTTTGTGATGTAGCCATATGCTACATAAAGATAGACAAAATGTCCAGGAGTCCTATGAAGGTTTTCCTTAGGAAGAGTTCCCATGTGTCTGTAATAAGGCTGCAAAAGTGATATCCACGTCTGCATCAGAGAGAGTGAGAGTGAGAGGTTTTTTAATAATGAAATTAAATAAGTCACTATTATGTAGCAATGTTAGTGATGAAAACCAATTTAATTGCCTGTGTCTATGAGGGTGCCTACAGTTTCTATCAAATACGAATCTTATTATGTCTTCAGCGACCCAAAAATAATTACGTGATGATGGATATTTTATTTCGTTTGCCATATATTTTGTTGGGAGTTGTAGCCATGGCACTGCTGATGGAGAAGTTCAAGGCTCTAAAACTAGGTGTTTTTTCAGTTTGTTATAATTATTCATTCCATCCTTAACAACATTCTAAAGAGACTTTCTTTCTGCCTCTGTTTCTATATCTCAGCTTAAATTTGTAAGAATTTGCCTCGCACAACATTACTGGTGTAATGCAGGTGCAAACCTGACTTTTTTAATACAAAAAAGGTTTAATGGAACTGGTCATTGCTGCTGTTTAACATCATGTATCAGAGAATTGATACTTGCATTAAACTGACAACACTCTCCAACAGAATTAGAACTTTGTATTATAATTCAGAATAAAAAAACTTAAGTAATCTTTTTTTATAAATAGACATAAAATACATGACACTGACAAAAGATTTATTTTCTGAAAACGTAATTATTTTTCATATTTCTAATTTGATTTGAAATTGTTATTATATTTGAAATTATTGTCCTTATTTCCATTTCTGTGATTTATTTTGAAAAAATTAACTGTGCATTAATGTCTCTGGACGTAAATCGATATTGTTTAACATTGCTGTACTCTGACTTCTTGCATCTTTGTACTTCGAATCATACTTAGTTCTGTTATGGCGCAAGTAGTTGCTAAATAGTTGTCATGGAATAGTAGTTGTTAGGGAGTGGTGCGAGAAGTAGTTACGGAGAAGTTATTATGAAGTTGTTATGTTCAAATGAATGGATTATACCAGAATGGGGAGAGATTTCAGAGATTATACTGACATATGAGAAGAAGCAAATAAAAGGATTGATGAAGAAATTTAATCATGCAGTGCCAAAACTGTCAGACTTAAAATTACCTAAACATACCACCTAGGCATTGTTTTTCAGCGACCCACAATTTTCAGTGAGCCAGATTACAGACGATGAGTGACAAGAACCAGATGAGTAATTTGTTAATTATTTCGACCTTCCTTCTCGCTTAAAATGGCTGCACTGACTAAGTGCATAAAAATAATAATTGATGGCATTTTAGAAAAAATATGGAGGAATTCATAACAAGGTGTATTCTCTTGTACCAACAATCAGTAGCAGTATAATACTGCTCTTCATGATGTGTTGTGAACAGCTTCAGATATTCAAATTTTCTAATATAGCATAATATGAAACCAAGCCACATGCAAGCCATTCTGCATTCCTTGTATGACTGAGCTGCCCTTTAATTGATGCGTTTGCTGTTATCTCACCATTCCAATAAGATGGCATAGCGTGGTGGTGGTGGTGGTGGTGGTGGTGGTGGTGGTGGTGTAAGCATGAAGTCAGACCAAAGAGATCTGCATACATGTATACTTCTTGGTCATACCTAGTCTATGGGACTAGTCCCAAAGGCACCAGTGGTCAGTCGAATGCCATAATGATAGACTGGGTCTAACAATTTCAAAGCTGGAGGTGCCACCGAGTCATAAAGCTGGCTACAATAGTCCAGCCAGAATGAGACCAGGGCAAGGAATCAGAGCATTAAGCCTCCACATATAACTAGGCTTCAGTTGACGAATACGGGGCACCCAACTCAGCTTTTTATCAAAGAGGAAACCAAAAAAAAAAAACGGGACTGTGCAACAATGTCCAAGCACTGGGTAGCGAAGTTGACTTCTTGGTCAGGATGACTTTGGTACGATGACAGAAATGAGTGACCTGCATTTTTGCATGAGAGAATTGGAAACCATGGAAAAACGTCTGAGTGGAGGCCCTTTGGATGGCACCTTGCAGCTGGTGTTCAGCTGATGTTACAGAATGAGAGCTGTACCAAATGAAAAAGCTGTTGACATACAATGCAGGGGGGTGACCAATATTCACTAGACCATTCATGGTAATGTGGAAGACTGACACTCAGCAGAGAGCCCTGTGGGACACCATTCTCTTGGACCTGTAAAGAGCTGATTTAAGTGCCAACTCTAGTCCAGAACCATCAGTGGGACAGAAAGTGAAAAAAAATATTATGGAGTCTCGAAAGCTCCACTCATGGAGGGTAAATAAAATGTGGTGGCTTTTACAAAATAATTTTTACTGCTTCAGCCACTTTTTTACTAATATTTAATAATCATGATGCATTGCAGCAGCATGCTCCCATCATCAGGTGTATTCCAGTTACATTTACATTACATTACGTCGAAGTGTGATTACATGAGGTCATCAGTCCCCTAGAACTTAGAACTACTTAAACCTAACTAACATAAGGACATCACACACATTCATGCCCGAGGCAAGATTCAAACCTGCAACTGTAGCGGTCGTGCGGTTCCGTACTGAAGCACCTAGAAACGGTCGGCCACAAGTGTGCATATTATCTTTCTAAACAGGACTGTATGTCGATACATAACACCACTGGCACACACAGCAAATTAACATAATCACACTTCAGATTAATATAACATAAATGTAACTGGAATGAACCTGTTGAGGGCAGCATGTTGCCAAAATGTGTTGTGGTTATTAAATATTAGTAAAAACATGACTGAAGCGGTATAAATTATTTCATAAACTTACGAAACAGTTGTAGTTCTCAAAACATTCCATAAAACATGGATAAATTTAAGTAAACTAAATAAATAAATGTGATGGCACAGAGCAGTGTCGTGTGCCTTATGCAAGTCAAGAAAGACTGCGATGAGGAGCTGGTGTTCAGAAAAATTTGTCTTGTTGCTGTTTTCAACCTGATCTGATGGTCTGTTGTGGATTATCCCTCAAGGACACTACACAGATAGGGGAGTAAAAAAGGCACTGACATTCAAGAACCCAATGTAATCTGCAGCTACCATCCTTTCAAGCATTTAGCAGAGCATGTTGGTGAGGCTAACTGGTCAATATATGATGGGTTTTTGCCTGGCAAAGGATGGGAATAATCATACTATCTTTACATTTCAAAGTCAAGACAGCTTCGAGCCAAATATGATCTAATGTCTTGTGTAAATGTGGACTTTGAATAATATTCAGATATTGGATCATCTGGTTATGAATTGAATCAGGGTCAGCGTCATTTGGCATTTACCGCCATGATGTGTGGCTTACGAGCAGCCACTCGACCACGAAATCCAAGTTTTCTCACTTCCATGCAGTTTGGAATTCCTGTGTGATGGTCTCCATAGATGTCTGCCTATTACACATTACAACCCTCTTAAGTCAACAGATGAGGATGGCCTGTACTCTTTGGTGCTGTACGTGTTCCTTCACGTTTCCACTTCACTATCACATCGGAAACAGTGGACCTAGGGATGTTAAGGAGTGTGGAAATCTCGCATACAGACGTACGACACAAGTGACACTCAATTACCTGACCACGTTTGAAGTCCGTGAGTTCCACGGAGCACCCCATTCTGCTCTCTCACGATGTCTAATGACTACTGAGGTTGCTGATATGGAGTACCTGCCAGTAGGTGGCAACACAATGCACCTAATATGAAGAACTTATGTTTTTGGGGGTGTCCGGATACTTTTGATCACATAATGTATAATTAGACAAAGCAAGAAAGGTTGCTGACCTTTGGCAGCTCTGAAGATGATTGAGCTTTGCCCACACCTGGGAGGGAGAGGCATATGTTCCCTAAGAATCGACTGAGCATTCCTAATATTCCTTCTTACTGTGCTTAATTAGCTTGCAAGCCTTAGTGCAGTGTCACTTAAAAGTGAACAGGGCAGCCCATCAAGCATGCCACCTGAAATGTTGCAGGCCCCTATTATGATCATAAATAGCTGTTGGAATGTGTTTGATCCACCACGGGACTGCCCGGTTGTGAAGCATGCCTGTAGAAGTAATAGCAGTTCCAACAACATGGGTGACTTTGTCCGAGACAGCTTCCACAGCCTCGCCAAAGCAGTTTGACAGAGTGGGGGCAAAGGTGACAGCAGAGGCATATAATTGGCTGGCAGTTGGCACTACGAAGAGCCGTGGTAATTGGTCTGTCAGGCAGTGACAAGGAAGTGACAGGATCACTGGGAAGTGGTCACTGATGGCAAGGATCATCATGGAACCATCAATGTAGTGAAGCCAAGAGACTGGGGGAAAAGCTTGTAAGGTCGATAGCCAAAAAGGTGCCATGAACTGCAGTGAAGTGGGTAGGCATAACATCATCAATGATGAGGCACAAATGAATATCAGAAAGACGCTGGTCAATCACGAGGCCTCTACCAGATAAAGTGTTACGTCCCCACATGAGATGGTGCTCACTGAAATACCCTAGTGTGAGAAAAGGGGGAAAGAACTGTTGGATTAAGGCAGTCATCTTAAGGGAGGTAAATCTATGTTACCAACGGTGATAGCTGGGAAGTTTGCACTCACACAGCTATTGCTTCCAGTGTGGTGCACAGGAAAATCCACTCGATGATAATGTGTGTGCGAACCAAAGTACAGACCCCTCCAGTTGCCCTCCAGCGCCAGTGTGATTCTGACATTAATCATGGTAACCACAACTCGTTGGGGAATGGTTATCAGTGACATGAAATTCTTGGAGGATGATACAGACTGCAGAATAAGAAGAAATTAGCTGTTGCAGTTTTAACAGGTGACTGAATTATATCCACTGCTGTTACAGTGGATCAGCACATTGAAGGAATCCTGGTTAGCTGTGGAGCAACCAGGAGGACCAGTTATGTCACAGGAGCACAGCCTGTCACCAGTGTGGGCCAGCTAACATATATCAACATTGGCTCAAAATCTGACGCTGTGGGGAGATCTGGAGACTCTGGGATCACTGCAGTACCCTACTCCTACTCCTCCTCCTCCTCTTTTGCAGCTTTTGGTGTCATACTCTTGCAAGAGCTTATCCAAGAGATGAAGTGTGGGCAGCCCTGAGACACTCGTGCCACAGATCCTTCAGTCACTGACTTTTGGCTTGTGAATTGTTTGTTTCTGAGAAGAGGCGTACCGAGAGGGAGCCCTGTCCGCAGTAGATGCTGGAGGGGCAAGCTGCTTCTCCGACCGGATATGATGATGATGATGATTATGTTTGGTTTGTGGTGTGCTCAACTGCGCAGTTATCAGCACCCGTACAAAGTCCCAAGTCTTACACAGTCCAATTTTTTCACAATCCAATCTAGCCACGAATGATGATGATGACAACACAAATACCCAGTACCCAGGCAGAGAAAATCCCCAACATGGCAGGGAATCTAACCCGGGACCCCGTGATCCAGAGGCAGCAACGCTAGCCACTAGACCACGAGCTGCGGACTCCGACCAGGTATGGGAATGGTTCCTGCAGATGGTGTCACTGGAGTGGAGTGTGGTTGTAGACCTGCTTTGGAAAAAAACTGGAGTAAGCAGTGTGATGGATGCAACTTCGGTGTAATGGGTCACCATGTCAAAAGCATGCAGGCAATCATAACTTTTTTCTTGCCTCGATATATGACAAGTGGTCAACTGATTTATATTCTTGCATATTCTTTTTATTTTTGAAGACTGGGTAAACTAGTGATCATGGAGGATAATGTTCTGTACAACTGACACACAAATGCAGTTGTTCCCAGAGAGTCATTGCCTGCAGTTTCCACATTTTGGGTCTGCCGTACAGAAGGATGACATACGACCAAACGTAAACATCAGATACACCTCACGTAGAGCAGGACATAAGGTTTTATGTCAGACATGCACATCGTAGCTTTAACATTCTCTTAAAGTGCCTGTATCTGTATGGTTAACCTTAGGATCTTTACGCACATGTCAGACAAAAAATGTATACCTTGAAATTAAAGATTAACACATAGCACCTTGTATTTTTGGAGTGTAAGGTCTCTGAATGATATATCTTTACACCATATTCAAAGTTTTATGTGGGCAATAGTAGGTCACCCAGTTGATCACATGTATGAAAAACGTGAGATAGTAACAGCAGAGGTGATCGTAATAGTGATCCATAGTGCATTTTCCCCAATGAATCAACTTTCTCAGAGTTATCTTCTATGTAGTTGGCCCAATGCCCCTCTCAATTGTGGTGGTGGTGGTGGTGGTGGTGTGCAGCCAGACAAGAGAGATCTGCATGCATGTACAGTTCTTGGCCATCCCTGGTCTATGGTATTAGTCTGGAAAGCACCAGTGACCACTCAAATGTCACAGTGATGGACAGGATCTAACAGATACAAAGTTGGAGGTGCCACCATGCTATAAACATGGCTCGGCAAATATGGAGAAGTGTAGCATGCTCTGGACTCCAAGAGGTGTGGGTAAAGGAGGAGAGATGTCAAGCTTCCAGATACAGAGTGTCTTTAGTTGACGAATATGGTGCAGCCAAGTCAGTTTCACATTGAAGACAGCCCAAAAAAAATGGGACTTCACAACAACGTCCAAGGGCTGGGTACCCAAACAGAGTTTTGGTTCAGGATGGACTGTGGTACAGCAACAGAAATGCAATATCCACATTTTTGTAGGAGAGAACTGGAAACAATGGGTAAAGGTCCAATTAGGGGCCCTCTGGATGACACCTTGGGGCCGGCTTTTAGCTGCGGCTACTAAGTGGGAGCTGTACGAAATGCAAAAGCTGACGACACACAGTGCTTGGTTGAGCAATGGTCACTAGCCCACTGATGACGATGTGGAAGAATGCATCCTATAGAGTCCTGTGGGATGCATTCTCTTGGAACCGCACAGAACTGAGTAAAGTACCAACTTGAACCCTGAACAACCTGTGAGATAAAAACTGATGAATAAAAACCTGTTGAGATCCTGAAAAGTGACTAGGAAGGAAGTTGTTAGTTTGGGATCCATCAGGCGTTGGGAAAGGCAATGTTCAATAGTGGTCAGGCCATGAGCATTAGGAATGTTCGTGTAAAGGGAGGTGGCAACAATAGTGGTGAGCGGGGCACCATGTGGTAAACAGACAGGAACTGTGGAGAGTCAGTGGAGGAAAGGGCTGGTATCTTTTATACAAGAGGGTAAGTTCCGGGTAATAAGATCATTGACGCCATGAAAAACTTTACCTCACCCACAATTACTGCTCCTTTGAACGCATTACCCACAAACAAATCCTGCATATGGCTGAAGGTACCTGCATGGCACCATCCTATGCCAGCCTATTCATGAGCCGAATAGAGGAATCCTTCCTATAAACCCCGAATCCTAAACCCCTCATCTGGTTCAGGTTCATTGTTGACATTTTTGGAATCTGGATTGAGGGTGAGGACACCCCCATCTACATTCTACCAGAACCTCAACAACTTCTCCCCCATTTGCTTCACCTGGTCCTACTTAACCCAACAAGCCACCTTTGTAGATGTTGACCTCCACCTCAAAGATGGCCACATCAGTAACTCCATCCATATCAAACCTACTAACCACCAGCAATACCTCGACTTCGACAGCTGCCACCCATTCCATACCAAAAAGCCCCTTCAGTACAGCCTAGCACCTGTGGTCATCGCATCTGGAGTGACGAGCGATCCCTCTCGAGATACATCAGAGCCCACTGAAGCCTTCACAGAACTTAGTTATCCTCCCAACCTTGTACAAAAACAAATCTCCAGTGCTTTATTTTTCCAGTCTTCCACCACCTCCTGAAGTCCCATTGTCCGGCCACAGAGGAGCATTCCCCTCATAACTCAGTATGATACAGGACTGGAGCAACTGAATTACATTCTCTGCCAGAGTTTCGACTACCCCTTATCGTGCCCTGAAATGAGAAGTGCCCTGCCCACTATTCTTGCCACCTCTCCAACAGTGGTGTTCCACTGTCCACTGAACCTACACAATATATACTCATCCATCCTTACACAACCACTGCTTCCAACCTCTTACCTCATGGCTCATACCCCAGTACTAGACCTAGATGCAAGACCTGTCCCATACATCCTCCCACCACCACCTACTCCAGTCCAGTCACAATCACCACCTATCCCATCAGATGCAGGGCTACCTGTGAAACGATCTACAAGCTGAGCTGTAACCACTGTGCTGCATTCTGTGTGGACATGACAACCAACAAGCTGTCTGTCCGCATGAATGGCCACCGACAAACTGTGGCCATAAAACATGTGGACCACCCTGTTGCGGAGCACACTGCCAAACATGACATCCTTCATTTCAGTGAGTACTTCACAGCCTGTGCCATACGGATCCTTTCCCAGCAACACCAACTTTTCTGAATTGCGCAGGTGGGAACTTTCCCTGCAATACATCCTACATCCCCATAACCCTCCCGGCCTCCGTCTTCGTTAGTCACTGTCCTCACCCATCCAGCCCCTTCCCTGTTCCCATTCCAGCACTACACAGCCATCATTCCACCATCACACTTAGTATTTTTACTTCTCTCGTTTTCCGCTATTCCCCCCCCCCCCCCCCCTCACCTCTCCCCTGCCCAGCATCTAACCTACAGCACTTCACTGTCTGCCACCCCTACACCCTTACTGAACTATCCCTCCACACCCCAGCCTCCTCCTTACCATCACCCAATTGCTACTCTCATCATGCACTGGTGTTGCTGCTTGCAGTGTGGTTTCAGTTGCCTGAGACTGCAGTCGTGTGCGTGTGCGTGTGTTGTTGATGAAGGCCTTACGGGCCAAAAGCTATATTTGTGACAGTCTTTTTGTTGTGCCTATCTGTGACTCAGTATCTCCAGTATATGGTGCGTAGCAACTTTCCTTTTCATAATATTGTTATATTTTAAATAAAAGATATTCAATACTTCTGCTGTCAAACTAAGCTCAAATATATAATACTCACTTTCTTAAATAAATTTCCATTATTCTTCAATTTACAAATTTCTTCTTTTAGTTCACTATTTTCTCTCTGCAGACGTTTAATAATGTACTGACTCCTCAGATGCTCTGACTGTATTTGATGCTCCCTCTCTTCCATAGTTTGGTGTAATTCTGCTAGCTAAAAACAAAGCAATAACAAAATGCAATCACCCAATAAAACTAAGAAACAGTTGAAATCTTGTAATATTCCAGAATGTCAAGAAATACATACATATCCAAGTAATGAGGAGGATTACTGTAACACATAATTCTTGTGTGTGAGAAAAGAGTGAGAGCTCATAGTATGGAAGGAAGAGTAGAGTTTTGAGCATGCAAACCTCAAGCTACAGAGAATTCAATGCCACAATTTTCACATTCATTTTTTGTCCAGACCTAAATTTTGCACATACACAACTTCCTTGATTGTGAGGAGAATCTCTAGATTTGTGCTGTTACTATTTCCTCCAATAATGCTCCTTTCTGGTGTATTTATTATAAATAACTTTCACATAACCACCTGGAAACCAGTCATAAAGTCATTCTAGTAGTCTCCCACAAAAATTGCAGCATACTCTCCCACAGGGCATCACTTTGACCAATAGACTGAACATGATTCCATTTTTCTTAACACCCCCAATATCTGTAGGTCTCAAGATTTACAACTTATAAACACAGTCTACATCTGCATTTACATCTCCATCTACACTCTGCAAACCAGTGTTAAGTGCATGGCAGAGGGTACACCTCATTATACCAGTTATTAGGTTTTTTTCCTGATCCATTCACATATGGAATGCAGGAAGTATGTTTAAAAGCCTCTGTGTGTGCTGTAATTAATCTAATCTTGTTCACATGATCCCTATGTGAGCAATGTAAGAGTCATCGTTTAAAGTAAGTTCTTGAAACTTTATAAGTAGACTTTCTTGGGATAGTTTTCATATTATTCAAGAGCCTGCCATTTCAATTACTTCAGTGTCTCTGTGACACTTTCCTACAGGTGAAACAAACCTGTGACCATTCATGCTGCCCTTCTCTATACACATTCAATATCCCTTGTTAGCCCACGAACAATATTCTAGAATGTGTCACACGAGTGATTTGTAAGCAGTCTCCTTTGTAATCTGATTGCATTTCTCCAGTATTCTACCAATAAACCAAAGTCTGTCACTTGTTTTACACATGACTGAGCCTATGTATTCATTCCATTTCATATCCCCAGAAAGTGTTTCTCCCAGGTATTTGTAAGAGTTGGTCGATTACTACTGCAAGTCACTGACATTACAGTAATAGAATACAAAGTTCTCTTTTTTTCATTTTTTGAAGCACACAATTTTATATTTCTGAACATTTAAATCAAGCTACCAATCATTGCACCACTTTGAAATTTTATCACGATCTGACTGAAAATATATGGACTGTAAAGTGCTGGCTGCAAGGCTGGAGCTTGGGCGTGATATTGTGACTTCCCGGGGCAAGACTGTCCTCTATTACCGACTGAGCTGCCCTGGGCAGGTGACTGGAGCTGCTGAGGCTCTGCTACAAGGGTGCTGCACTCTGCATGGTGACCACAAACAGCACTAGAGGGAAAAGGCAGCCACACTCCAGGGGGGCAGGCATGGGGCTTCTGGCTCGGCTGACAAATGCTGCCAGTCGTCAGACTGCTGAGCAAGGAGAGGAGCCATTATGTCCTCGAGCATGGAGTGGTCAGGTGCTGGGGCGGCTGAACCTGGTGTCGGCATTGGTGCTGACACATGTGCACACATTGCGCTGCCATCACCTGGATCATCAGAGGCACTGTGTATTCTTCAATGGAATGAAGTCGATGCCAGACTCACCTATGTAATTCTGTGCAGCCCAGCACGATTCACCCCTCACCCCAAACCGTATCTCTGTCATCCTGGCACATTAAGACCCCTGAGATAGGGTTGTCTTCACAGTGTTTGTCCACGTCAAGCACTATGGTTGGGTGAGAGAGTTGGTTTTGGTGAATAGTGAGTGAGGCGGTAGCACTTTATGTGGATTTGGTGGCAACAGCTCAGCACAATGTGGTGCAGTGAATCTAGTTTTATTTATATTACTTTTGGTGTTTGCTCTTGTTGTCAGAATCAACTGTGTGGGATAAGAGTACGTAATGTTTAGAGCTACTTTTGTGAAGCCAGAGGAACCTGTGGACTTATTTGTGTTTAGAGATAATAGCGGACACGATGCTTTAGTGCCAGAGGTAATTTGTAATTTGCCTGGACACAGTTTCCCATGTACCACAGTTGTAGCAGCTACTTGCCCCGTGTGTAGGCAAACTGGTCATGTGGCTAGCAGCTGTAATAAGTGCAGGTAGGTGATGATTCACCATAAGAATTAATTTGTGGTTAAATTTGTGTGTGTAGGGTGATTAAATGGGAGTCTGCATTTTTTTGTTCAATACCTGAATTAAGGAAGAACTAGAGTATGTGGTAGAAACATATGCTACTAGTGCCACCACCAAAGTGACTGCTGTTTTAACTCAATGAGTGCACACGTTAACAAAGAAGCTGGAGCTCAAGAGGCAGAGACATTTTTAATTTAACTGTGAGTTAGAAGCTGGGAAATTGAATTCGGTTCAGCTGCAAGAGGAGTTAGATAAAAATAAGTCTGGATTGGGGGTGCCTTCTGTCCCATATGACTCGGCAGTTGTCACATTAATTAAACACTCCTCGGGCAAGACAATGGAGGGTGTGACAATTTTTATTAAGAATGTTAGGGATGCTGCAGAAGTGCATGGGTGGTCAGGAGAAGTAACTCTGCATGTTGCTAACATGTAGCAGGGGATGCCAAAGCATATGTTGTGTACCACGAGACCTCGAGTAAGGCACAAACTTTTTCAGGAGTGGGCCGCTGGACTGTGCCAGCAGTGCCAAAAGAAAAATAGTGCGTGGTTTTTTCAGGAGAGACCAAGTACTTTGTCAATGTGGCACAACAAGTCTATGAAGTCATTCTCAGATAGAATCTGTAAACTGAATGCAAAGACATACGTTACAGACACAAAATGCAGAAGCTAATAGGGTATTGTTGCAAGAGACATACAACAAATGGTTCAAATGGCTCTAAGCACAATGGGACTTAACATCTGATGTCATCAGTCCCCTAGACTCAGACTACTTAAACCTAACTAACCTAAGAACATCACACACATCCCTGCCCGATGCAGGATTCGAACCTGCGACAATAGCTGCAGCACGGTTCCGGACTCAAGTGCCTAGAACCATCCGGCCACAGTGGCCGGCAGATGTACAACAGTGCAGTGGACGTTTTTCTGCATGGTGTACCCGCAGAGATGTCACGGAGGGTACTAATGGAAAATCCAGCATCAGCTCTTAGGCTCTAAACACATATAGAGGATGTGGATATTGGCAACAAAGCAAAGAGTGGGTCACTGAGTGTTCACTTCTGAAATTAATTGTTACAAATGTGGTCAGGAGGGGCACAGAATGAAGTAATGTCAACAATCAGAGTGCTATGTGTGTAGTGTGTGGACCAGTGGGCATCTATAGAAGTAGAAAAGCTGGGAAGCACCGGTAAGGGAAGTAGCCATTAGACACATACAGAAGCATCAGAAGGGAGCCCCCAATAGACCATAACACTGCACAAGTTACAGCACAAACTGAGTAGATCTTTGGCAATCCACAGTATAACTAATTTTTTTTTTTCCCCAAGCAATGAAGAGTTGGACAGTTCTCATTGCTTTTTCCGCAGGAGTGTGGCACGAGTAAGTGGAATTAATGAGGAATGGATGATTCCAGTTAGCATGGATAACTTTGGCAGAGGAGAGGGGTGCAGTAATAGCCACTCTGGAAGTCTTGGAAGATGAGGACTTAGATAAATCGAGTCTAAAGGAAAGCTGCAAACAAACTGTTGACATGGAAGTGTTATGAGGGAAAGTGGATCGTTTGAAGGGCAGTGACCGAAGGGCTATGGAAAAGTAGTTGTTGAGGTTTAGTGATTTATTTTGTACAGATGGAGGTTTACCAGCAACCTCGGTGACAGATCATCATACCAATTTATAGGAAGTCATACTGTACAGCAACACAACTACAAACATTGCAGAAGATTCTATTAAGCAGCCACTATCAGATGGGATCGTAGAACTGGGTGATAGCCCCTGAAGAGCGAACATAGTGGTCGTGACGAAGAAATCAGTGGACCAAGGAAACACAGATTTTAGTTGACTACAGATACCTAAATGCATGAACTATTTTGATTACTTATCCAATTCCAGACATCACAGAAACTTTGGATAATCTGAGTGTGTGTTGAGTCCTTACAACTATGGTTCTCAGGAGCAGGTACCATCAATTGGAAGTGGTGTCTGAGGATGGTCTGAAAACAGCATTTACGGTTCCGGGTGGCTATTTTCTTTCTAAGCGCATGCCATTTGGACTAAAGAACACACTGGCGACTTCTCAGTGGTTGTTAGCTAGGACACTGAGAGGATTAAAACCAAACACTTGTGTGGTGTATCTGGAGGACATAATAGTCTATTCAAATGGTTTACTGGAGTATGTGAGGTGTTTGGAGGATGTCTTTAATACAATACAGTCAGCAAGTTTGACGTTAAGTATAGACAAGTGCCATTTTGTGCGAACTCGGGTACCATACCTAGGACAATTGATACGGACCAATCCTCATGTTACAAATGCAGTTCAAAATTATCCAACATCACAAACAACTAATCAGGTACAATCATTCATCTGCCTTTGTAATTATTATAAATGGTTCATGAGGGACTTCACAAAAATAGCCAAACCCTTGAACAAGCTATTGGAAAAGGGGACGAAATTCCATTGGTTGCAGGAATGTCCAATGACATTTGAAAAATTAAAAGAAATATTAATTTCAGATCCAGTATAGGTTTTTAAGGATTTTGACAAAGAGCTTATCCTTTTGATGCTTCAAATATTGTGTCTTGGAACAGATGGCAGATGATCAAGAACATCTGGTAGCTTACACTTTGAGGCAGTTAAACGAGGTGTAGTGTAACTACTCAACAACATAAAAAGATGTTGGTGGTCATATACAATGTTACGTATTTTTGATGTTACCTGTATGGTACGAAGTGTAAGGTCATAACGGACCATGCATCATTGAAATTGTGGGCACTTAAGCTTTGTGAATTTGAGTACAAGATAATCCATATGCCAGGAAGATCACATGCAAAAGCGGACACATTAAATTGTAGGGTAGTGATGTCGAGTACCTTAGGGAAGCATGCAGAAGAGCGGCAGGGGGCACAGGTGAAGGACAAGTACTGGCAGGCACATAAGTCACTGCCACATTTTGTTATTCACGAAGGTTTGTTGTGTAGGACGACAAGGTGCAGACCACTGTGGTGGTTTCAGCAGTTTGTTTTTCAGCAAGGTCATGACCATATCTTGTCACGTCATGTAGGGTGATGTGCGATGCGATAGACAGACATATAGCAGCGCAGTTTTGGTGGAGGAACAAGAAGCACGACGTGGAGCAGAATGTTACAGATTACGCGCCACGCATGCAAAAGGCCAACACTGCACAACAGAAAGTGTTGTTGCAAGGATTACCACAGGTAATGTTGATGCTGGAGTCCTCCAGCCATTTAATAGAACACTTGCAGGTAATAGGTATGTTCTCAAGATCATCAATGATTTTTCTCGACTTTTTGCAACAGTACTGATGCCAGACGTATGTGCTAGCACTGTCGCAGAAGCGTTAGTAAACAACTGGGTATTGAAGTTTGGGGTACATGATACCATAGTTATAGATCAGGATACGAACTTTGTCTCAAATTTAATGAAACAACTATCCCACGTGTTGCATATACGGAAGTTACAGACAAGCCTGTTTCATCTGCAGACTAACAGGGGAACTAAACATATGCAAAAGACAATTGCAAAAACGTAGTTATCATGTTAATTCCAGGCATAATATCTGGGACACCTATCTTCCCTACGTCCTTTGCGCCAATAATTTGAAAATTCATACTGCAACGGGCTTGTTGTCGTTTAGGGTGGTGTATAGTAGGAAGATGCTGTTTTCCTTTGATGTCTTGAATTTTAAATTATGGCCGATGGCGAGTCAGTAAGCAAGTTTGGAGGAATGTACAGTAGGCTAACACAAAGGTGTTAAAATGGCATGAACAGCCGAACAGATGCATAGGCAAGCTGCCTCAGTACTGCGTAGGACAATGGGTGATAGTCATAGGACAATGGGTGATAGTCACAAATCCCTACATGCCAAAGGGGAAAAGAAAGGAATTTTTAGCTAAGTACCAGGGACCTTATCAGGTCATGTGAATGATGTCACCAGTCAATTTGAAGATACAGTTCCCCACAAAAACTTCTGTTACCCATGTTACTCGCTTAAAGCTGTTTAGAGGAATGGTAGAGAGGTACCACAATTATCAGAAAGCAACCAGCAGGAGAAAGTTACAAGGAGTAAAATGAAAGGACCTGGAAATGGTGAGCAATGTAAGGCGCACTATGTGCCACATAGGTTAAGGTTGTGTAAGTATGTTGTAGGATGCAGATGGCCGTGGCTGGCTGACCACAAGAATAAAAAAAGAAGAAGCCAATCACTCTGCAACACACTAAAACCAATAGCCTAAAAATTTAGTCCAGTGTCCAGACACATCACAAAACTTCAAAACCTTAGAGAGAGAGAGAGAGAGAGAGAGAGAGAGAGAGAGAGAGAGAGAGAGAGAGAGAGATTGAAATGTAAATTCTGATCTACAATCTTCCTTAAAATTCATGAAGTCTAAAATAAATCTGGGCCTCTAAGAGAAGCCAAGGTGGAAATCTGCACCCACCACGATATAAAACATGAGGTCCAGCCACACCCATCTCTACAAGGCAATCCGATGCACGAATCCCATAGGGCCTCATTGCTTGTTGCCGGTTATGAAAAAGCTTCTACTGGAGAGTCTGAGCAATGGTATGGTAGGTGGGTGTGTATGGTGTGGACAGTGTTTTATGTACCTGGCGCACTGTAAGTAGCTGTCGCCTGATGTGGAGTGGCAGTTCACCAGCCTCTGTACAGAGCCTAGCCTAGGTATGGGGCTTGTTTTGAATGCCCCAGTGACCAACCGAATCCCTTCATGGTGCCCCACACCCAACATCTTCAAATAACAGGATTTCGCAGACCGTGCACCCATAATTGAGCCGAGACTGCAAAAATGCCCTGTAAAACTGGAACAGACAAATCCTGTGTGCTCCCCATGTGCTGTGCCCAAGACATTTTAAAATACTTAAAGCCTTAAGTGACTGTACTTTCAGGTACTCAAGATGTAAGCTTAGAGTCAAATATGTGGCCCAGAAACCTCACTGTCTTTAAAAGTATGGACAGTGTCCCTCATCCTCAACTCACGAAAGTTTAAAATGGAACGTGAATGGTTAAAAAGAACACACACGCAGACTTCTCAGCGGGAAACTTAAAACCACTCTTCTATACCCATTCATCAAAACGTTGAAGAGTTAACTGCAACTGACGTGTTGTCGTTGTGAGGCTTGAAGAAGAGAAAATACAGAGAAGTCATCCACAAACAAAGAACACTGCAAAGGACTTTTCACTATGGATGTAGTGCTATTAATAGCTATGACAAAGACAGTCACACTTAAAAAGCTACCTCGAGGGACACTGTTTTCCTGCTCAAAACGATCAGGCAGGACGTCACTGACTCGGTATCTAAAATACCGTGGCGAGAGGAAGGACTGAATAAAAATGGGAAAACAACCATGAAAACCCATTCGTGAAGCTGCTCCAGGATAAGATACCTCAAAGTAGTATCGTAGGACTTCTCAATGCCAAAAAATATACCTATAAGGTGATGCCAGCATAGGGAAGCCTGGTGTATAGCCGCCTCCAGGAGGAAAAGGTTATCAAAGGTGGAGCGATACCTCCTGAACCCACACTGAAAGTGACTACAGAGTTGCCTGGAT
Source organism: Schistocerca nitens (assembly GCF_023898315.1). Classification (NCBI taxonomy): domain Eukaryota; kingdom Metazoa; phylum Arthropoda; class Insecta; order Orthoptera; family Acrididae; genus Schistocerca; species Schistocerca nitens. Next base: position 620,120,034 of record NC_064616.1, on the reverse strand, counting down.
TCTAAAATCCAGACAAGGCAGCGGGTGACCATCTACTCCAAAGTGTTCCCCATGCAGCTAGTGAGGGAAACACTACAGTAACTACTTAGGCATGTATGGTCTTTCCCAGGTTTTAAAAGAGGAATTTAAATTACCTCACGCCACGAGTCACGAAAGTGACCTGACGACCAAATGGCATTAAAAAGTGCGAGGAGGATATTTGTTGTGAGGTGCCGCAGCATATGTTAATGGATCCTGTAATGATTAGGGGATGTGTCACAAGCTGCAGACAATACAGAATCTAGGTACCACATGGATAATGAGCAGTTGTAACCATCAGAGGTGGGCCGAAAGTTCAAACTACTTTCAGCAATCAGTGTATGGTGCTGCAAACCTGGATCCTGAATGGCTGTTGCAGTAACTGTGGTAAAATACGCCACCATAGTCTGGGCAATGTCTTGCGGATTGGTTTGGAGAGTGCTATTCCCCATTACAGCAGCCATGGGGCACCTGCTACCTCTCCTAGAAACTTCTAATGGTCTCCCACACAACAGAACATTTGGTGGTATGATTAAGGGTGTTCAGGAACTGTTGCCATGACCTCTTCTAGCTCCTAGCTCTCTCAAATAATTTGGCGGCACTTTGCCCTCGCCACCCGAAAGGCTGCAAGATTCTGCACTCCACCAAGGGACAGGTTGCCTCTTCTGTTGTCCTGTAGACTGTGGAATGGATTCTGCAGTGGTGTGGATGATCATTTTGGCACATTGATCCACCCATGCCTTGACACTCGCGCATTGTTTGAACTGGGCCAACTGGCTATGAAGTGTCCAGTCGGTTCTACCGAGCACCCATTGCAGTGGTTTCCTTTCGAGTTCCACCCCATCTGACAGGTGAATCCAGATCGGGAAGTGGTCTCTTCCGTGCAAGTCCTCAACCACTTCACATTGAGCAGTGTGATCAAGAGCTGGGGAGCAAAGCGAGAGGTCAGTGGCAGAGAATGACCCAGTTTCTGTGCAGAAGTGACTGCTCTGTCCCGCATTTAGCAAGTATGTGCACCATGATACAAGAAGCCTCTCAATTGCTCTACCCCCAGGCCAGGTAGTTTCAGAGCCCCAAAGCACATTTTGTGCATTAAAATCACCTCAGAGGTTGAAGGGGCAGGGGAGCTGTGTAATGAGGTCGGTTAGGGCCTCTTCGTCAAGTGCAGCTCTTGGGGGCAAGTAAAGGGAACATATTGTCAAAGGATGATGCATGAGCACTGATACAACAACTGCTTGTAAGGTAGTTTTAAGTGAGAGAGGCGAGGAGTGGTAGTTTGTACTGACGAAAATACCTACACTCCTCTAGCTCTTTCTCCACTCAGGTCGTCTTTTTTGTGGAGTACATAGCCTTTTAGCTCAGGTGTCTACAATTGCAGTGGTCTACCCTGCAATGTTGTTTGGTTGTTGTGGTCTTCAGTCCAGAGACTGGTTTGATGCAGCTCTCCATGCTACTCTATCCTGTGCAAGCTTCTTTATCTCCCAGTACCTACTGCAACCTACATCCTTCTGAATCTGTTTAGTGCATTCATCTCTTGGTCTCCTCCTACGATTTTTACCCTCCACACTTCCCATGAATACTAAATTGGTGATCCCTTGATGCCTCAGAACATGCCCTACCAACCGATCCCTCTTTCTAGTCAAGCTGTGCCACAAATTTCTTTTCTCTCCAATTCTATTCAATACCTCCTCATTAGTTACGTGATCTACCCATCTAATCTTCAGCGTTCTTCTGTAGCACCACATTTCGAAAGCTTCTATTCTCTTCTTGTCTCAACTATTTATCGTCCATGTTTCACTTGTATACATGGCTACACTCCATACAAATACTTTCAGAAATGACTTCCTGACACTTAAATCTATACTCGATGTTAACAAATCTCTCTTCTTCAGAAACGCTTTCCTTGCCATTGCCAGTCTACATTTTATGTCCTCTCTACTTCGACCATCATCAGTTATTTTGCTCCCCAAATAGCAAAACTCCTTTACTACTGTAAGTGTCTCATTTCCTAATCTAATTCCCGCAGCATCACCCGATTTAATTCGACTACATTCCATTATCCTCGTTTTGCTTTTGTTGATGTTCATCTTATATCCTCCTTTCAAGACACGGTCCATTCCGTTCAACTGCTCTTCCAAGTCCTTTGCTGTCTCTGACAGAATTACAATGTCATCTGTAAACCTCAAAGTTCTTATTTCTTCTCCATGGATGTTAATACCTACTCCTAATTTTTCTTTTGTTTCCTTTACTGCTTGCTCAATATACAGATTGAACAACATCGGGAATAGGCTACAACCCTGTCTCACTCCCTTCCCAACCACTGCTTCCCTTTCATGTCCCTCGACTCATATAACTGCTATCTGGTTTCTGTACAAATTGTAAATAGCCTTTCGCTCACTGTATCTTACCCCTGCCACCTTCAGAATTTGAAAGAGAGTATTCCAGTCAACATTGTCAAAAGCTTTCTCTAAGTCTACAAATGCTAGAAACGTAGGTTTGTCTTTCCTTAATCTATTTTCTAAGATAAGTCGTAGGGTCAGTATTGCCTCACGCTTTCCAACATTTCTACAGAATCCAAACTGATCTTCCCCGAGGCCGGCTTCTACCAGTTTTTCCATTTGTCTGTAAAGAATTCGTGTTAGTATTATGCAGCTGTGGCTTATTAAACTGATAGTTGAGTAATTTTCACATCTGTCAACACCTGCTTTCTTTGGGATTGGAATTATTATATTCTTCTTGAGGTCTGAGGGTATTTCACCTGTCTCATACATCTTGCTCAATAGATGGTAGAGTTTTGTGAGGCCTGGCTCTCCCAAGGCCGTCAGTAGTTCTAATGGAATGTTGTCTACTTCCAGGGCCTTGTTTCGACTTAGGTCTTTCAGTGCTCTGTCAAACTCTTCACGCAGTATCATATCACCTATTTCATCTTCATCTACATTCTCTTCCATTTCCATAATATTGTCCTCTAGAACACCATCCTTGTATAGACCCTTCATATACTCCTTCCACCTTTCTGCTTTCCCTTCTTTGCTTAGAACTGGGTTTCCAGCTGAGCTCTTGATATTCACGCAAGTGGTTCTCTTTTCTCCAAAGGTCTCTTTAATTTTCCTGTAGGCAGTATCTATCTTACCCATAGTGATATGTGCCTCTACATCCTTACATTTGTCCTCTAGCCATCCCTGCTTAGCCATTTTGCACTTCCTGTCAGTCTCATTTTTGAGATGTTTGTATTCCTTTTTGCCTGCTTCATTTTTGTATTTTCTCCTTTCATCAATTAAATTCAATATCTCTTCTGTTACCCAAGGATTTCTATTAGCTCTTGTCTTTTTACCTATTTGATCCTCTGCTACCTTCACTATTTCATCTCTCAAAGCCTCCCATTCTTCTTCTACTGTATTTCTTCCCCCCATTCTTGTTAATCATTCCCTAATGCTCTCCCTGAAGCTCTACAACCTCTGGTTCTTTCAGATTATCCAGGTCCCATCTCCTGAAATTCCCACCTTTTTGCAGTTTCTTCAGTTTTAATATATAGTTCATAACCAATAGATTGTGGTCAGAGTCCACATCTGCCCCTGGAAATGTCTTACAATTTAAAACCTGGTTCCTAAATCTCTGTCTTACCATTATATAATCTATCTGAAACCTTCCAATACCTCCAGGGTTCTTCCATGTATACGACCTTCTTTCATGATTCTTAAACGAAGTGTTAGCTATGATTAAGTTATGCTCTGTGCAAAATTCTACCAGGCGGCTTCCTCTTTCATTCCTTAATCCCATTCCATATTCACCTACTACGTTTCCTTCTCTTCCTTTTCCTACTATTGAGTTCCAGTCACCCATGACAAATTTTTGTCTCCCTTCACTATCTGAATAATTTCTTTTATCTCATCATACATTTCATCAAACATTTCATCAATCTTTTCATCATCTGCGGAGCTAGTTGGCATATAAACTTGTACTACTGTGGTAGGCGTGGGCTTCGTATCTATCTTGGCCACAATAATGCGTTCACTATGCTGTCTGTAGTAGCTAACCTGCACTCCTATTTTCCTATTGATTATTAAACCTACTCCTGCATTACCCCTATTTGATTTTGTGTTTATAACCCTGTAGTCACCTGACCAAAAGTCTTGTTCCTCCTGCCACCGAACTTCACAAATTCCCACTATATCTAACTTTAACCTATCCATTTCCCTTTTTAAATTTTCTAACCTACCTGCCCGATTAAGGGATCTGACATTCCACGCTCCGATCCGTAGAATGCCAGTTTTCTTTCTCCTGACATCGACATCCTCTTGAGTAGTCCCCGCCCGGAGATCCGAATCGGGGACTATTTTACCTCCGGAATATTTTACCCAAGAGGACGCCATCATCATTTAACCATACAGTAAAGCTGCATGCCCTCGGGAAAAATTATGGCTGTAGTTTCTCTTTGCTTTCAGCCGTTCGCAGTACCAGCACAGCAAGGCCGTTTTGGTTAGTGTTGCAAGGCCAGATCAGTCAATCATCCAGACTGTTGGCCTTGCAACTACTGAAAAGGCTGATGCCCCTCTTCAGGATCCACACGTTTGTCTGGCCTCTCAACAGATACCACCCCCCCCCCCCTCCCCCGTTGTGGTTGCACCTATGGTACGGCTATCTGTATCGCTGAGGCACGTAAGCCTCCCCACCAACGGCAAGGTCCATGGTTCATTGGGGGGGGCGGGGGGGGGCGAATAAGAGACGGAATTCCCCCCACATGCGTCCTGAACCCCTGCAAGTTCCACTGTAGGATGGGAGAGATATTTCATCGATATGGTTTTAATTTATCCCTATGTTTGCACTGTGGAAGTGAAGCACTTGTCAAGTGAGCGGGAATGGAGGGGCTGTCTGGATCCACGGCATCTAACTCCGTGATGTCCACCTAATCAGTCAGAACTGAAAGAATGATGTCTGACAGCACTCAGGACAGCTTTTGACCCAAACATCATGAACCTTTCCCTGCACTCTGTCCCTTAGATGATGAGGGGGAAAGAGGCCGTTGAGAGCCACTCTGCTTGTCGCATGCCTTCTTGACACTCACTACAGAACTGTTGCTGGTTTTTTCTGTGGCTGCTGCTTGGATTACTTTATCCTTAGTCATTTCGCCTTGGCATGTAAACATGCAAGTACAAGTGCTGCAAGTGGATGGTTGTACAGTGGCAAAGTCTGCGTAAAGAAGGGAGAATTTGTCGCCCTATATTCCTTTTTGGATTCAGTATAGGGGATTCACTTTGTGACTTTTGGTTCCTGAATTTTTCCATTCCTCTGCAAAAACAGGGCAGTAATCTCCAGACAGGGTGGCTCCCATAGCAGTTAATGCAGACTGCTGGAGATGGACAGTCAATCCCAGATTCATGGGCTGCCTTTCCATATTTCCAACAGGTCACCTCACCCCTGCAACTCAGCATTGTGTGACCAAAATTCTGGACATTTGTAGCACCACATAGGGTCAGGTACATAAGGCCTAAGTTGGAGGAAACCTGCCATGATGTGGTCAGGCAACAGTGGAGAGTTAAAGGTCACAATGAAGATGGCAGTCTTCTCAATTTCTCCACAATTCCTACACATCCTTTGCTCTACATTCACTATCCCCTGTAATGCCCATTCCTGTTTAAGTTCAGCTATGTTGATATCCACAATGTCATGTCATGTGTCGACAGCTGAATAGTAACATCGTATTCATCCAATTTTTCGGTCTTCAGAAGTAGTTCCACCTGCTTTGTCCTGTTAGTCTCAACCAGTAGGGAACCATTCCACATCCACTTAATAGACTTCAGGCTTCCAGCAAGTCCTTCCAAGCCTTTGTGGATATAAAATGGGGACACTTTTTCAAACGTGACCTCCTTCCTCTTAATGACCAAAAACATATTTTGATTTATGATTCCTTGAGCCCTGTTACTATAATTCAACTGATGTAGATCATCAGGAGGGCTAATCTCCCTCATCCGTTTGGAGGATTGGATGGGAATACTCCCAGGCAGTACACCCTTCCCACTGAGAGGAGGAGGAGATGATTTCATGGGTTCCATCTCGGTCCCACGAGCAGCTAGGGATGCCTGAGTAAGCCTTATACAACTGTGATGTGGCAGGCTCCCCAGAGATTGCCTGCTAATGACTGTTCCACCTCAACAGCCAAGCATCTCATCCGAGCGCAGCACACCTTGAGATTGAGAGTGTCGTTTTTTCTTTTTCTTTTTAATACATGTTTTTACCATCTTCGTGATCTGGGCAGTCAAGCCAAGATCCCCATTCCCTGCGACACACAACGTTCCGTTGTTTTGGTGCTTACCAGTCCCCAGCTCAGTAACCCTGGAGTCACCAAGCCTGTACTCAGCAAATGAATGCTGAGCCCCTGAGGGCAGCAGAGACATAGGGAAAGGAGTATAAATAATGGAGCCCAGAGGCTCAAGTCAAGCAGTCGTGTTGTCATCCTGTCCAAGTTTGGAACCAGATAGTATGACAACTGTTTAAGTTGCAGGCCAACCACAAAAACCATCTGGTAATGGGTTTCGGCAACCAGTCGGCCCCGCTGAATCAACCACCAAGCTCCACTGTACAGGAGCATTGCATCCATGGTGTAGCGGGTCTGAAACTTGGGTTTTGCATGGGGGCAACCCGCAGGGTCGGAGGGGGAGGGGGGGGGGAGGGGGAGGGGGAGGGGGGGGGGGCAGCCTACACTCTTGCAGTCTTCGGGGTTAAGGCTGTCCTAAATCACTGACTGAGCTGCCCTGAGCAGGTGACTGGAGCTGCCGAAGCTCTGCTACCATGAGACAGCTGCTGGTTGTTTCCCTTCGGTGCTTTGCATGGTGACTACAAGTAGCACTTGTGAGAACAGCCAGTTGGAGGGCAGGCATGGGGTTCCCGGCTTGGCTGACAAATGCTGCTGGTCACACTGCTCGGCGAGGACAGGAGCTGTTAGGTTTTCAAGGCTGGGTGCCAGAGCAGCAGATTCCAGTGTCGTCATCTGACACACGGACATACTCCACGCCGGCATTGACTGAATCAACTGAGGCACTGCGTATTCTTCGACATAAAGTCAATGCCAAACTTGCCTGTGTATCTCTGCACATCCCAGCACGATTCATCCCTCTCTCCCAAACCACTTGTCTCAGTCATCCTGGCGACCCTGCAGTTTGGGGGGGAGGGGGGAAGAATCTTATGATCTTACACTTAGCTTACACTTGTGAATTTCCTACAGCTGTCGTTATCTGGACTGGATGGAGAGTCACCTAATCTAAAAAGCCGTAGTGATGACCCAGAGTCAGCTACTTGGGTATCAGTCTCTGAACTGTAGTGCACACCTGACCCATAGTAGTAAGGAAAGCACACTGCTCGAAAAAGTAAGGATCGTTTTCATTTTTTAAAATTTAAGTAAGTCATAAGTAATCTCAATAATAAATTTTCAGATACAGTGTATTTCAGGATGACGGTTTTCCATTACCACTTGACTACAGAGGAAACCATAGACATTATTGTGTGAAAACTGTTCTCCACCCCTTGATCTCAGTTGACCACAACGCGATAGAAATTGACATAGCAAATTTGTGCTATCATGTAACTTACCAGATATAGATCCGTCATTGCAACAAAAAGCTTTTTTGGTGTGAATCGAAATAATGATACTTTCTGACACTATGTACTATACACGCAATAACAGAATGAATGAAGAAATATGTTGTGGTTAATATTAGAAAAATGTGCAAGTAAAACATGGATAAATATCTGTAAACCATGGAATTCTGAATAAGGACTCTATCCAGCAGTGGATGTCAGATGACATGGTGGTAATGGTTGCTGTTCATGCTGTTCGAGTGATTCAACCACAATCTAAGAGAAATGTACATAGTGTGGAACATGTCCGAGCAGCAATGGCACTAAGTCTGTGAACAACTCATTATGTTACGGAGTTAGTTTAGAAGGTTGTATGCAGTAAATTATTCATGATCAGTCTTCTCTTTCACCTGCAAAAGCTTCAAATTGTGCATTGTACAAAGTTTCAATTATCATATCAAAGAAACAAATTTACAGTAGAACCTCAATTAACAGTCACTTTTGGGACCAGGGGTGGTTGGAACATTAGGAAGGTCAGATATTCAGGGGAGAATGAAACAATAAATTAAAAAAAAGAAAACATTTTAATAAAGAGAAAGGAAAACTGGAAATTTTACACACCAAAAATTTATTTTAAAAAGTTTAAAATGTTTTTTGTTTCAATTTCTTACATCTTGACTTCGCAGCTGTATTAGGCCACTTCTTCACTCACGATATGGCCACAGCTGTAGTAACTCGCTGTTGTTCCAAATACGAGGGCGTGCTGGAAAAGGATGCCTCTGAATTTTTTATGTGAAAACTCTTTTTAATCTATTTACATTAAATAAATGTTGTTAACATTCCACATCTTTATTCTTCATATCTACACATTTCTTTCTCAACAGTCACCTTGGCAACAAACATATTTCTCCCCGTGAGAGACCAGTTTGTCGATACTGCCACTGTAGACTGTTTCACTCTGTTGAAGGAGCCGCAAGCTCACCTCAGCTTGCACCACTTCATCACAATGAAAGTGAAGTCCTTGGCGGCATTCTTCAATGTTTGAGAACAGATTAAAATCGAATGGGGCAAAGTAAAGACTCTAAGGAAGATGACTGATAACTGAGAAATAGATGTGTTGGATTGTTGCTGATGTCACAGCGCTGGTATGTGGTCTGGCACTGTCATGCTGAAGAGAGGATGCTCTACATGTGGACAAACTCTTTGAATTCTAAACTCAATTACAGCATTCTGCTTCTCATGCATTGACACAGTTACATTACACACTGCTATGTTATATGCCACAATTCAGAGCTCTCTAGTGGCAAAGATGGCGCCGGGTAAAAGTGTACAAATTGCCGATCCCGCAGTTCCAACGAATTTCGACCGTAATAAGTGTAAAATATATTCGAAAAGAGTTATACGAGGTATTCTGTGTATTAACTGTAATTACTGGTATCACGAAAAATGCGTCAAAGTTAACCTGAAATACTTTAACAGTGAAGAACAGTGGACATGCCGCCAGTGCATCATACAAGCAACTGAATCCGAAGTAAACAATACTTTAAAAACGCAGGATCACATAATTACGTCGTTGAAACAAGAAATAATGGACCTCAACCTGAATCTTGAAAGCCTACTGGTGAAGTATCATGAACTATTAGTGAAGTGTAATGAACTTGAAGTGGCAGTAACCAATAAAACCACGAACAATGAACTCGTTATCCGCACCCCGAACGTAAATATAGGTAACAAAAACTGGCGTTTGACGGGACAACGTACTAAGAGAAATAGTCAAGCCGTAAATCGTGCTCAGAATGCAATGCTCAGAAATCGTGTGTTGTCTAGCGCCACGTGTGATCGTAGCCCTGTAAAATCTGAATGTAAACAAACTGCAACGGAAAACAAAGCTAATGTGGGGGTACGCCTACGTGAAATGGATCCAGAAAGTGATTTTAAAAGTGTAACTATTGATAACCGCCGGGTGCAAGATGCTAGCAAGGTCAATTTACAGTCTAACTTTGCTCAATATCTTACGCAAAAATTAACCCAAAGTGAACAATCCGCCACAAAGTGTATGAATAATCCGCCGACGAACATAATCTCTCAAGGACCAATATATGTGCAGGACAAAAACGAAAGAAATTCCAGAACGTTACATAGCAAGAAAATCTCGAAAAAAATGAAAGTACTAATACTAAGTGACAGTCATGGAAGAGACTGTGCTCAAATACTGCAAGACAAACTAGGGTCCTCATACCAGGTAAAAAGCATAGTAAAACCTGGCGCCCCACTAAAAGAAGTGATAAAAAAACGCAGAATATTTGACAAGAAGCTTCGGTACGCGTGATACTTTGATTGTAATGCGGGGCGGGGGGGGGGGGGGGGTTCTAACGACATAGACAAACCTCTCGATCTAATGTTGAAGCATGTGGTAGAACCATTGGAACCAATACTCGCTCTAAGTCACAAAATGAATATCATTAACCATCCTATACCCAGGAGATATGATGTTCAAAATTTAAATAGTAAAATTAATACTGCAAACCTCCACCTGATACAGGCTCTGAATTTAGCTAAACACGCGTACAAAAGAAGAATTGCTGTGAACTTTGAAATAGAGAGACTAGCCAGAAACCACTTCACAACACATGGCTTACACCTAAACAAATGTGGCAAGGAGATTATCTGCAATAGACTGGCCTTCCTGACAACTATGGGGGACACTAAGAAACCAAAAGTCAGAAACCATAAACAGACGCTAATAAGCAATTGGATAAAGACAAACAAGATGGGAAATAAAAAGAGTAATAGTGGCCACACTGTGCAAACTACACTAGACAAATGGGTCACGAAGTCACAGAGACGAAACACAAACCCCCTGACCCCTCAAAAAGGCCAGGAACCTGAAAGGATCAATAATGTGATGGTGAACATTATCGAGACATCCCTCCAAAATGTCAATGTGATGCCTCAACAGTGTGAAGTGCATGTGGATACTTTTCAGGCCCACCTGGAAGATGAGATGGGTGCCAAGGACGACCAACAGAACCAGCACAACTGCTCAGAAGTCAACATACCTGGAATACAGCACAATTTAAACTAAAGGTCAGTGACACAGTAAATATGACTTCGAGCCCCCTGAGTAAACCCCACTCAGACCTGAAAATCTATTATCACAATGTCCAATCCTTGAGCAACAAAACTGATGACTTAAGCATTTTGCTGACCAGTGAACTCAGTGATATCTCAGTAGTATGCCTAGCAGAGCACTGGCTCTGCACTGATGTGGTTAAGCTAATCTCACTACCCAACTTCAAATTGTGCGAACACTACTGCAGATCAAATGATGGACATGGTGGGGTTGCCATCTTCATCAAACAACACATTGAATATAGCCCACTTCCTACCCTAAAGGAAATAGGAACAGACAAGATCTTTGAATGTGCAGCCATAAAGCTTACAGATCTAAATCTAATTGTAGCTACAATCTACCGTCCCCCCCTCCAGTAATATTAATGATTTTCTGTTACAAATGGACTTGTTTCTATCCAAAATAAGTCAGAGGAAACAGGATGTGATTATATGTGGTGACTTTAATATAGACTTTCTCACCCACAACAGAAACAGAGAAACATTGATTAACATTGCAAAAACTTATAATCTGCATGACCTTGTAAATGAGCCCACTAGAATAACACCCACATCCAAGACAGCTCTAGATCAAATTTTTGCAAATAGAAATAAACTTAACCCAACTCTAGAAGTATACAATGCAGGATTCAGCGACCACCAAGCTGTCATTCTAAAGGTCGATGTTAGCAAAGATACCTCAAACCCAGTCCCACCTAAAACTTTACGAAGGTTTTTCACCCAAGAGAACTTGAACAAGCTAAATGCCCTCCTTAGTAAAGAGAAGTGGACAGAGGTGTACACAGCCAATGATGTCAACATGAAATTCAACATATTTATTGACAAAATGATCCACCACTTTGAAGAGGCCTTTCCGCAAAAACCAGTAATAATAATAATAATAATAATAATAATAATAATAGAAACAAGAGCTGGATTACACCAGCTATAAAAATCTCTTGCAAACATAAAAGAATACTCCACATGTTATGTAAACAAAGCAGTGACTCCCCCCAACTAACAGAATACTATAAAAACTACACATGTATCCTAAGAAGAGTGATAAGACAAGCAAAAAGGATGCAGAATGATGAGTACATTGACAAATCCAGCAATAAAGTAAAAGCAATGTGGAACATCATAAAAAGGGAAAGAGGGGAAATGAAAGCTTCACACACGAACATAGAAATCAAACTCCACAATGAATCTATATCTAATCCCGAAGTTGTGGTGAACTCATTCAACAATTTCTTTACAAGCATAGCTGAAAAACTGGTCCAAAATAATCCCAACACAAATTATCAACCAGCAAACCAAAAATATCACACATGTGCAGAGTCAATTTTCATTACCAAAGTCAATGAAAATGATGTTGCAAAAGCCCTCAGAGAGTTAAAAAATTCATATTCAGCTGGAATTGATGGTATCCCAGCAGCTGTAATCAAAAATTGTGAACACACAATTGCTGAACCATTAACTCACCTCTGTGACTGTTCTTTCCGGGCAGGTATCTTCCCTGAAGCTCTGAAACTTTCTAAAGTAATTCCTGTCTTCAAAAAAGGTGATAATAAAGATATAAATAACTACAGGCCTATCTCAATCTCCTCCTGCTTTTCTAAAGTTTTTGAAAAAATAATGTCCAAAAAAAATGATGGACTTCATTGAAAAAAAAAGATTTACTAAGTTTAGATAAACATGGGTTCAGAAGCAACAAATCTACTGAAACTGCAGTATATGATTGCATAAATACGCTTTTAGAACTGTTAGATAGAAAACAACCCATAACAGGCATATTTCTGGATCTGTCAAAGGCTTTTGACACTGTTGACCACAAAATATTACTGGAAAAGTTAGAACACTACGGTATCAGAGGAATTGCAAACAACTGGATCGCTACATTCCTAACCAATCAGATGCAGAGAGTCAGCATGAAATATACTAATAGACAAAGGAACTCAATAACCGAAATACTATCAAGTAATAAAACTGTAAAGCAAGGTGTTCCACAGGGCTCAGTATTGGGACCCCTACTTTTCCTCCTGTATATTAATGACCTGAGCCTGAATGTTGATGCACACAAAATAATAATATTTGCTGATGACACAACTGTCAAGGGGAGAATACAGAGGCTGTGCAAAAAGCTGTGAACTTGGCTACTGATCAACTCAGCAACTGGGCAAAAATCAACAGATTAACTATCAACACCAAAAAGACAGCTTCCATGAATTTCCACACAACACAAAATGCAAATTCCTCTCAGCCATCTGTCACTATAAATAACCAGTCAATAGATACCGACACTGTTGTCAAATTCCTAGGTCTGTGGGTTCAAGATAACCTGAAATGGTATACACATACAGGAAAGGTAAATGCCAGGATTTGTACTGGCTGTTATGCATTGAGTGTACTGAAAACATGTGCTAGCCTGAAAACATTAACCAGTGCATACTACGCTTACATACAAGCCCACCTAAAATATGGTGTAATATTCTGGGGAAATGCTCAAACTGCTCTGAGCACATTCAGAATCCAGAAGAGAGCAATGAGGATTATTACTGGGAGCAAACCCAGAGACTCCTGCAAACCTATCTTCAGAAAGTTGGAAATCCTTACACTGCCTTGCCTCTACATTCTTGAGACTCTAAAATTCTTCAGAAAACACACAGTGCCAACTGACCCCAGAGTCGTAAAAAATAATGAAATACATGAACACAACACCAGGAATAACGCAAACCTGCATGTTATACGTACAAACACTCAACTGTGTAAAAAGGGAGTTTTCCCACATGGGCCTCCAACTGTTCAACAATCTTCCCACTAGTATTAAGTCCATCGAAGACAACATAAAATTTAGCAAAGCCGTGAAGTCATATTTGTTGTGTCACTGTTTTTACTCTGTAAATGAATACTTAGAACAGTAATCTTGCTGTTTGTGTTAAATTGAAAACATTGAGCAATATAATACATTAGGATACTATAGGCTTACGTTAATATATGTTAACAATGTTAAATGATATTTTCCGACATCTGCAACACACTGTGTACCATCAGATCACATGGAATAAATAAATAAATGAATAAAAGAGTTGCAAATATGTAGATATGAAGAATGAAGATGTATAATGTTAGTAACATTTGCTTACTTGAAAAGCTTTAAGAATTTTCATTTAAAAATTTTGGAGGCATTATTTTTCAGCATGCCCGTGTCTCTAATGCAACCTTTGCTGAAGAGTGGCTCATTTTTTTTTTCTTCTTCCTTATCATCATCATTTAACTCATCTTGCTCAGCACTATACTGTTGAAGAACAGGGTCGATGATCTGATTATCAAGTTTTTCACTGGTAATAGCAGAAATGTCACCTTCTGCTAGCCACTCCTCTACATCTGTAGGCTGGGTAACATTCTGAAGACTTTGCAAGTTGGCGACTAAATGTGCAGAGAGTGACTCATTATTTAATTGGTTTAGGCTAGGACAAACTACCTTACATTATTTTTGTACAGTGAGATCCTTAAGTTCTTCCCAAGCTTGAGAAACTGGGTAAATTGCATCTTTTATGCTGAGGTTTTTCATTGCTTCATAAAGATCACAACCCTCTTCAGTTTTCTCTAACAAAGTGCTCATATATTTTCTCCTGTAACATCATTTTAACCACTCAGTAAATCCATGGTCCTTGTTTGAATTTCAGACTCGAGAGTGGTTTGGGCATTTTCCAGCAATACATTTGAACAGAAAGGTAAATTTTTCAATTTCAAGTGTTTTTAACAGCTGGCACAATTTCATCGAAAAACTATTTTTTAATAAATTACCACTCATCCAAGCAATTATCTGAGCTTCGTAACAAACATGATGTGTTGTCATGTATACGTTCCTCAGGCTCTTAGTTTCTTACATTTGCAACTACAAACAACAGCAATGTAGGGTCACCACTTGCGTTGCTGCGTGTCGCCATGGTTTGCCTTTCGTCTAGCAGTTTTCAGCCTGTGACTGTGATTCATAATAGCAACTTGTCGAACGCCATGATGATTTTGCCACCAGTGAAGCCCACCTTCACTTACTTAAAATTCCTCATCTTCACTCCCATCAATCCCCCCCCCCCCCTCCCATATTTTTGGCGCAACTGAACAGGTATGTGAAAGGGGCTGAAAGAGGAGACCCCGTACATCTTTCCTGACAAAACCAAATACACAGAGTCACGCATTGACACAGAGCACGAGTTTTGCTTTGTTTTCAACTCTTTCTAATTTTATGGCATTTTCACAACCTGCAGCTAATAACAAAGGTTGAAGATATTTTCAGTTCTTTTTCCAGTCTTTAATTATTGTCACGCCAACACCCATGTCGGAGGCTAATTTAGTAACTGACTCATTTTTGTAAAGTCTTGGCAGAACACTTAGTTTCTGTTCAATTGTGCACACAACGAATTCCCTTTCCTGTTTTGTATCCAATTTGAGTCTTTTAGAATCCCTTACACTCCTGAATCATAACTTAATAACCTGCAACTTTAAAACTGAAAGAAATACAAAGGTGGTTTAATAAGTTTGGTAAAAAAGTCTCGAGCTTTGCTACAAAATACTCGTCAACTGCAACTATCACTTCACTTCCTCATTTGGTGAAAATTTCTTCCCAGCAAACCATAGTTTCACATTAGGTAACAGGAAGACGTCACTAGGGGCTAAGCCTGGTGAACAGGATAAATGAGGAACAAATTTAAAACACTTTCACCCTTGGTATCACTGATGCATAGGATGGTGTATTATCCTAGGAAAGAGCACTTTTTTTGCCTGCCAACCTTGGTCTTTTTTCACTAACAGAAGATTCGAACAATGACGTAGAACACAGTCCAGTAATGGTTCTGCCTTTTTCTAAGTATTCTATGAGGATTATTCATCGGGAATGCCAAAAAAACAGTGGTCATCACCTTACCAGCTGACATGTGCCTTCCTTGGTGTACTTTCACCAGGCTTTATCCATTGTTTTGCCTGCCATTTTGCCTCTGGTGTGTAATGATGGACAATGTTTCATCAACAGTCACACACTAGCACAAAAAACCTTGCCGATAGCAATTAAACATCACTGGACATTGTGTTGAAATGTTGTCCTGGATGCGCATTTAGTTGATTTAGCAATCATGGCACCCACCTCACACACAGCATCTTCACAGCCACTTCTTTGAGCAGGATATTATGCACTCGTTCAGTTGAGATGTCTACAGTCTCAGTAATCTCTTGAATTTTTATTCAGTGGTGTTGCATTACCGCATCATTGACTGTCAATGGTTTCCTTTGTGGTGACTTCAATTTGACGGCCAGAACACACTTCGTCTTCAGTGCTTGTCCAACCACATTGAAAGTTGTGAATCCAAAAGTAAATGGTCTTAAATGATAGTGCAGAATCCACGTGAAATTCATCCAGTTCTGTTTTGATTTGTGTGGTGGTCCAATGTTTCAAATAAAAATGTTAATAACAACATGAAACACTGTTTTCTCCATTTTCAATCACGGTCAACACAATGACCAAGTCAGACGGCTGTCAATGAACTGTATGGTGTACATTGTTGAAATTCTTTACACAATCCTTGGAACAATCAAAGCAACCAACCACAATGGGACAACAAAAATGTTCCATTTTTTCACAAACATTTACCGCTTATCTAACCACCCTCATACAGTAATAAACTTAAAAAGCGTAAAGATAAAACAGCAGATTAAGGAGTACAGTAAAGCAAACAGTGTGGCAGTAAAATAGTCTGACAACTAAGCATGCATGATGACCATGAGTCAGACGGACACCTGTTGTGATAGGAATAAAATTGATCGATGACGCCGGCATGCTGTTTGGCGTGGAGCGCAGACAGATGCTCGGACATATTGTCAGATAATCCAAGGAATCAGGTAACTGAAGTTCAGGTAATCGAGGTTCTACTGTGTGTAACTAATTTCTTTGTTTGTTTGCAGGTATACGTCTGCAGTTTGATGTACACTGAAATTTTCATGCCACAATATTTTAGATCACTACTAGAGGAGCCAGAACAAAATGGTAATATCATGCAGTAATTTGTTTTTAGCTTTTCAAGTGGAAAAACACTGCATTAATTCATGCTGAGATGATGGAAGTGTATAGCAACAATGCACCATCATGTGACAGGGGTTAAATGGCACTGATGCTTTCAGGGAGGTCAAACAGTTTAAATGGCTAACAACAACTTGACACGTCCTCTTTCTGTGAATGACTGGCGAACTGCAAGAGAGGAGAAGGCACTAGAGCTCAAAGACGAGCATATCAGAAATGAGGCGAAAGAGTGAAAACTGATAAACAGTCATAGATCAGTTTACTGTACATCTTGCACAATAACCCTCGAGCAGGCACACCGATTTCCATAACACAAGTGGGCACACTGCGTACTTTGTACACATGTAAGGAATAGCTGTCTTCATGTTACCTAAGTGACACATATCAGCAAAAACACAGTTTAATCTTAGTGTCATTAAACACCAACAAAATAAACTTATATTATATGAGCTAAATCACTGTTTAATTAAACAATAATAAAATAAAATTTCATTGTATCGCTATGTTGGCGTGTACATATGTTATCCAACAATAATGACCCACATGGAGCATTAAACAGTGGAGCTGCATCAGATCCCAGCCAAAGGCTTATTCAATTACTAATTATCTCACAGAGAACTGCCTCATTGTGGGATTGTGGTGCACTCGGAATCTCGGTCATTCTCTTGTATGAGTCCCGAATTTTTTATTAGCTAGCTCACAATTAATTTTGTATTACTGCTCCTCACTTGGACGTATGACAACACAATTTATCACTGTGTTAGCTGAAGCAATAACAAGGGAATAGGTATGGCCTCGCAATTGTAAAACAAGGGAACTGTACAAGACAATGTTACTTGTGGCTGGCACACTTTATACACAGGTGTGGCCACTCAAGGGTTAAATATGACAAGAGGGGATGTATTGTTGTTCCCAATATCAACCCAGCTAATTCAGCACAGGATGCTGTTTCACATACTGTTTCTTTGCACTATCAAATTTTGCCTCATCCCTAGCCCTCTCAAATTCTCCTGACAAATGAAAAAGCCATTGTGGGACAGATATATCCAAAACAACAACAACAACAAGGTGAATTTTGAGGTGGAAAGTTTTCTTTGTTTATATTATTATTTCTTTCCTTTCTCAGATGTTATGTCTGGTTAAAAATGGAAAGTGACGCGGACCTTGATCAAGCGCGACTTCCTTTTAACTGTACGGTATATGTTACATTGCATTTAGGAACTTTCGGGTGATTGAACATGTATCAATAATTACAGATTTCTATAGTTGTATATATACGTTTGTATGTAGCTGTATTGCGTTGATTTACTTGTGGATATTGTGTGGTATGACTCCTGTAGTTTATAGTATAATTGGTATAATGTCAACTTTATCCTGATGCCACATGTCCTTGACTTCCTCAGCCAGTTGGATGAATTTTTCAATTTTTTCTCCTGTTTTCTTCTGTATATTTGTTGTATTGGGTATGGATATTTTGATTAGTTGTGTTAATTTCTTCTTTTTACTGGTGAGTATGATGTCAGGTTTGTTATGTGGTGTCATTTTATCTGTTATAATGGTTCTGTTGCAGGATAATTTGTATTCATCATTCTCCAGTACATTTTGTGGTGCATTCTTGTATGTGGGAACGTGTTGTTTTATTAGTTTATGTTGTATGCCAAGTTGTTGATGTATTATTTTTGCTACATTGTCATGTTTTGTGGTGTATTCTGTATTTGCTAGTATTGTACATCCGCTTGAGATGTGATCTACTGTTTCTATTTGTTGTTTGCAAAGTCTGCATTTACCTGTTGTGGTATTGGGATCTTTAATAATATGCTTGCTGTAATATCTGGTGTTTATTGTTTGATCCTGTATTGCAATCATGAATCCTTCCATCTCACTGTATATATTGCGTTTTCTTAGCCATGTGTTGGATGTGTCTTGATCGATGTGTGGCTGTGTTAGATGATACGGGTGCTTGCCATGTAGTGTTTTCTTTTTCCAATTTACTTTCTCTGTACCTGTTGATGTTATGTGATCTAAAGGGTTGTAGAAGTGGTTATGAAATTGCAGTGGTGTAGCCGATGTATTTATATGAGTGATTGCTTTGTGTATTTTGCTAGTTTCTGCTCGTTCTATAAAGAATTTTCTTAAATTGTCTACCTGTCCATAATGTAGGTTTTTTATGTCGATAAATCCCCTTCCTCCTCCCTTTCTGCTTAATGTGAATCTTTCTGTTGCTGAATGTATGTGATGTATTC
Source organism: Schistocerca nitens (assembly GCF_023898315.1). NCBI lineage: Eukaryota > Metazoa > Arthropoda > Insecta > Orthoptera > Acrididae > Schistocerca > Schistocerca nitens. Next base: position 620,101,020 of record NC_064616.1, on the reverse strand, counting down.
TATATTTGTGGCATTGTGATCGTGTAAGTGTATTGAGTGCTTCTAGGTCTGTGTTACTCCATTTCACTACTCCATTTCACTACTCCAAATGAGTAGGTCAATATTGGTATAGCATAAGTATTTATAGCTTTTGTCTTGTTTCTTGCTGTCAATTCTGTTTTCAGTATTTTTGTTAGTCTTTGTCTATTTTTTCTATTAGTTCTTCTTTAATATTTGTATTATCTATTCCTATTTTTTGTCTGTATCCTAGATATGTATAGGCATCTGTTTTTTCCATCGCTTCTATGCAGTCACTGTGGTTATCCAATAAGTAATCTTCTTGTTTAGTGTGTTTTCCCTTGACTATGCTATTTTTCTTACATTTGTCTGTTCCAAAAGCCATATTTATATCATTGCTGAATACTTCTGTTATCTTTAGTAATTGGTTGGGTTGTTGATTTGTTGCTGCCAGTAGTTTTAGGTCATCCATGTATAGCAAATGTGTGATTTTGTGTGGGTATGTTCCAGTAATATTGTATCCATAATTTGTATTATTTAGCATGTTGGATAGTGGGTTCAGAGCAAGGCAGAACCAGAAAGGACTTAATGAGTCTCCTTGGTATATTCCACGCTTAATCTGTATTGGCTGTGATGTGATGATATTTGAATTTGTTTGGATATTAAGTGTGGTTTTCCAATTTTTCATTACTATGTTTAGAAATTGTATCAATTTAGGATCTACTTTGTATATTTCCAATATTTGTAGTAACCATGAGTGGGGTACACTATCAAAAGCTTTTTGGTAATCAATGTATGCGTAGTGTAGCGACCTTTGTTTAGTTTTAGCTTCATATGTCACCTTTACATCTATTATCAGTTGCTCTTTACATCCCTGTGCTCCTTTGCAGCAGCATTTTTGTTCTTCATTTATAATTTTATTCTGTGTTGTATGTGTCATTAATTTGTGTGTAATGACTGAAGTTAATATTTTGTATATTGTTGGTAGGCATGTTATGGGGTGATATTTTGCTGGGTTTGCTGTGTCTGCTTGATAATAATAATTATAATTATAATAATTATTATTATTTCTGAACAGCCAAAACGCAGACTTCTACAACCGAAGTTTCCACCAAGGACTAGCACCACTACTAGGTTTCATGGTAACTGGTTGATTTTTTGATGTGATATTAAAGCAATATTGTAATACTGGCATTACTTCGTTTCACACTCTCACATCATTGCACTGTGATTAACATACGTTAAGTTTTTTTTTTATCGTTCGTTTGTTTTCTTGGGAACACTTCAGAATTTAGCTTTCAAAGATTTTCACTATTCTAGAAAATAAAAAGTTTATATCTTTCATGACTTTACATTTATGAGTTCTACCCTCTACTTCATTAAAATACCCAAATAAATGCAAATAGTAATTCGAACAGGACTCGCCTAGTGCTGCTTCTTATGAAGAATTATTTAATTAATGTTTTCTGAATTTACAGTCAGATAAAAATATAACTGCTGTTCTTACATATTTTAATTTATTTTCAATTATTCAAAAAAGTCAAAGAAAATGCTCAACATTTAGTGGAAAGCATTTTTATTTGTATCAAAACATGGCCAAAAACTTTTCAAGGATAGGAGAATACTGTACGGAAAAAACTTTCAGCGGCTGTGAAACAATGCTGGCACAGTGGGTTGATTCAACTACCAAACATACTGATTGTTGTTAATTGTATGCTACTCCAATCTTGTCCACAGTCAATGCCTCTTCCTGATACTGAACACAAATATGATACCAGCAAGTATATTTTAAAGAATAGCAGCCAGAGTCAAAGATCGGTATACAGCACTAACATGAATGAAAAGTAACATGAATGAAAAGTAACATGCAATATTTCCAGCTTATGATGAGAACGTGCACAAAAGGAATTATTTCTCAAAATATTACACAAAAATAGTCTTATCTGTGCTCAGTTCTATTACAAGACAACATAAGTTATTCTTATGTGTTACTAGTGAACCTGGCAATGCTTTGTAATTACTAAATATATATGGGAACTGGATATACGTCCTAATATCCTCCTCACTCCTTTCTCTCCAAGCGTTTCCTCCACCTCCACCCCCTCTCTGTCCATCTCCTTTTCCGCCCCCTATGCCCCCCTCTGTCTACCACCTCTTCCCCTCTCTATGTCCATCTTCTTCTCCTCTGCCGCCTCTATGTCCCCCCCCCCCCACCTCCCCCCGGCCACCATCCATCCATCTCCTCTTCTCCCACTTTCTTATTTTAAGACTTGTTCATTGTTAGTGCCAACAAAAATATGACTGGGAACTGAAGACCCTTAAAATGAACGGGTACATCGGTTGGGATCATACGTATATGGGGAATGAGAGACTTCTCCTGCTGATGGATCTGAGGATAGTTTAATCTGCAAATGAGTATAATTATAAAGTTTTGGATGGTTCAGATTATGTATCAGTACTCTAATCTTAAGGTGCTAACACAATAACACAACTTTGTTTTTTGTAAAATTGATGGCAAGGAAGAGCACCAAACAGCACATTTTTGTGAATACTATTTTTGTTTAAAACTATACATGATGAGAAAGAATGTATATGTGAGAAACAGTTTGTCTAATGGTTTACAAGCCCTGCTATTGTAGTTGAAACTGACAGCAGAAAAGAAAACAAATCCACCCCTTTTCACTGCACAGAATTTTCTTTCTTACAGTCAGTTTAACAGAAAATCTAAACATTGTTGTTAAATAAATATATAGCCTACATCCATCTCATTGTTTATTAGAGTACCATGTAAAAATTTGAAGTAAACCGGTCAAGTGCTACAACCTTACACGTCTACTTGTCTTTATATAGTACTAGAAGATCAGTTAGAGTTGCACTGCATAGATTCTTAACAGGGAAAATTTTGCTGGTTGTCACTACTGCTGATTGGTTAATCTACAGGTTTTCTACATAAAAGAGCAAAGCTTTGATTCAGTGTTAAGTTACAACAGTTTTTATCTGTTCCTTGGTTGCCATTAAGAGACACACACTATATGGAAAGTAGCTATTCTGAAGGTGAGAGTTAATTTTCCACAGCAGGTACGACTTTTTAGGCTGGTGGCAAATATGATAAATGCTTGTGAAACATTTGCTGTTATCCCAACCACTGAGACAGCTATGACAACTACTACTGCCACGACCATGACCAACAACAACAACAACAATAATAATTATTAATACCATCAAGGTCTAGCAGAATAGCGAAGGTGACTAAAAGCTGACAATTCAGTTGATGCAGCAGCAGGAAACACTAAGGTTTTCTAATGATTATATTATAAAACTCAAAGCATGGGGAGGCTATACCCAACAGCCCACAGATTTCCACGCACTTGAACATTGAAAAGTAAACCCTGGTAAAAGGGTTCAGGTCACTAAGCCTTAGTTTTCAAATTAGTAGATAACTATAATGTGTACTGTACAAGCAACCACTTCTTTTGATTTGTCAATGCATTGAATGATGAATGCCATGAAAGAATTTAAATACATGAATCTTCTGCACCATGCATATTGGATAACGAATCACTGGTAAATGCACAACTTTTCTAATAGTCACTAGAAAAGAAAATTCCCTATTACATTCAAGAAAACACATGTGCGTATACTCAGTTAATGGTAAGAGATTACGTGAAAAGTAATATGAAGCAATGTGTGTTGTTGTTGTCTATTACTGCATGCTACATTACTCTTACTAATTTTATTATATTACCCTGTAACTATTGCACATAGTAAAATTAATCTTCAGTTTTATTAAATCTCTTAATTATCCATGCGGACATAAAACATTTAAGCAAGGAAATTTGCACCAACAACATCCTATTTGGTAAGTAATTGCTCTAATCACTGTGCTGACTCTCCAGGTGAAAGTAGTAGAGCACTTGATCATAAAGACTCTCAAACTTTGATTTACTTGAAAACCAAGGCCTAGTGACCTAAAACCCATATCATATGCACACAATAACAGAAACTGGACTTTCTTTTAGGATCACCTTACCCAAAGAGAAATGGCATTTGGAGTAGTATTCTACTGCACTGAATGATATTCCTGCATGTCTGTCATGTAATCACTCTTTCAGTAATAGGAAATGACAGCAAACAATTCAGGGCCAGATACTTTAACCACCTCGCTTTGAGTCCAGACACTTTCTTCATGAGCCATACCTCATTGTCAACTGGATATTCATTACCACATCACTGGTACTGTGGTGAAAGGGAATTTGATGGCATCTGAGTCTGAGGCATGGCATGGTGTCCCAGAGTGCACCAAGTAACAGTGGATGAAATGATACTGTGATACTGGAAAATATAGCAGGCGTTTGGGAACTGGGTGTTTGTGTGTGGCAGTACCAGCCCTAGATAATTTACATGTAAACATATCACAGCAAAATAATATTTTAAATGCATTGCAATTTAAACATAATACTGCATTTCACATGTCAATTGACACAGTTCAACACAGGCTGTGGAATACTGGACTACAAGAAAAGCTTGCAGCCATCAACGCCAAGTTCTGTGATAATCACTGACTAGCACTAACTGGTGAAAATATCTACTGGGACTAGTGGGATGTTATGTTTTCTGATGAAATGATGGTTTTTTCTGTTGAATCAGTATTTTCCACAGCTAATGATGGTTCGGTACGAATATATGGGCCATGCGATGTCCGTTTCAACCCCCGATTCATCCGCTAGTGATCTTACAGTGGCCTTGTGTCTATGGCAGTTTGGGTTGGATATGTTCCCATGGGCTTGGGGTACTTCATAGGATACAGGGCAGACATGATATGTCCAGATATTCATATTATGGGTAATTCTAATCCGTTAGTGCAACAACTATATCCTGAAGGAAAGATCTGTTTTTAGCAGGATCAGTCTCAAATACAAATATCAGTGGTGGTGCAGGAGTTATTTGCAAAACAGAACAACATTTCACGTGACTAGTTTCCTCCTGCACCAGACCTCAGCCGCTTTGAAAATTTATGGGGCTGGGGGGGGGGGGGGGGGGAGACAGAACAGACAATGCAATGTTTGGGGGGGGGGGGGGGGGGTAATTGACCTGACTGACCCCACACAAAGAAACCACAATAACCATTAGAAGGTTCTCCTGATGCCTGGGAGGAGGTGCAAGAAAGAGAGACTTGTTATTCATCTGACAGACTCGCTTCCAAGCAGGACAGAAATGGTCATTGAAGCGGATGGCCTTTGTATGTGACATTAAGTCATAAAGAAATCAAATACTGTACATACCTTCTTGAAATCTGAAAAACTCTTATTAGCAACTCAAAAATGGTTCAAATGGCTCTGAGCACTATGGGACTTAACATCTGTGGTCATCAGTCCCCTAGAACTTAGAACTACTTTAACCTAACTAACCTAAGGACATCACACACATCCATGCTCAAGGCGGGATTCAAACCTGCGACCATAGCAGTCGCGCGGTTCCGGACTGAGCGCCTAGAACCGCGAGACCACCGCGGCCAGCTTTATTAACAACTGCCAACTGTTTGTTCTGTTAATTTTAGGTCTTTTATAGATTAATCTAATTATAATAATAAAACAAAAAATAATTGCCAAAAGTAAGAGTCGATCCTATTCCTGCCATCTGTTAGTCATTTATCAGTCTGCTAACTATTCCACTGACCTACGATGTCACTACACTAAAGGCTGCTACTCTCAGACATTTCTTACTGTTGTTCTTCCCTGGACTGCCACACTACTTTAAGTGCCTTTCCCACATCTGAAATCCTAGGACAGATTTTCTTGTGTGTTTTTGGAGAGTACATGGGCAAAGAGAGAGAGAGAGCTCTGTACATAAATTTCAATGCAATTCCTTCTTCACATATTTCACTCCACCAACAGCTTCATGATAATAACTTTCAAAATCTTTTACATTTCTCTGAAAGGTGTCTATGAAAACTGCAAAGTGATGTTGCATTTCTATGCAAGACTATTTACAGATGAAGTATAACTTACAAACTATGCGCAAGTCAATATTTGCAATATGTAAATACACACCAGCTGAGAAAAGTTGATGAACAGCACCCTCGGGCTGTTCTTGTGTGGTGTGTACTTTTCAAGAATCACACCACTGGTACCTATTTTATTTATGGGACTCCAAATCGTTACAAGTATATAGAGTTCCCAACAGATATTCTTCCACAGTTATTGCATGATATCTCACTGGATACAACGCAATCAATGTGGTACCAACAGGGTAGATGTCATGCTCATTCCACACACTCCAAACAAAACACTTGGTGACTGGTGGTTCACGGAACACAAAATGGTCTGCAAACTCACCAGACTAAACAGCTCTGGGCTTTTTTCTGTGGGGAAAATTAAAAAACAAAGACACGAAAAACACTATGTAGCATGCACCTGTGCATATGAAATTTAATGTGCAGTACTGTCTGTCTAGAATCACATTGCACACTGTATCAATGCCCACAGTTAACACACTGAGTGCTTGATACGGGGGTCACGCTAATAAAAAAATGGCTCTGAGCACTATGGGACTTAACAGCTGAGGTCATCAGTCCCCTAGAACTTAGAACTACTTAAACCTAACTAACCTAAGGACATCACACACATCCATGCCCGAGGCAGGATTCGAACCTGTGACCGGAGCGGTCGCGCGGTTCCGGACTGAAGCGCCTAGAACCGCTCGCCCACACCGGCCGGTCTCATTCAAATATACACACAAACTGTACCACAGTTGTGGTTGTTTATACTCATTTCGTAATTCAACAGCCATAAATGTTATAAATTACTTGTACATCAGAGAATTTGCTACACTGTCTGCTATAATGTAGTAAAAACCTCACCTTGATATATGTATCCATTCTGCATATATTTTGGGTGGCGTGTCTTAGCTGTCCACTCTGTATTGTCTTGAAGTACTTACCACACAAACTCTATAAAATTTTGCATTCTTGTAAACCAGTTTTAGGAAAAGATTTATCAACTAATTTTCTTCAAGTGCTATAAACTCATTTTTGTAGGTGTTAAGGGCTTTTTTTGGCTGGCAAGTCTCTTACCATTCCTGCAATTTTTCATTGTAGGGAACAGCAGATAATCTTGTGCATGGAGCCATTTCAGGACTATAAGAAGGATTAGACACAAACATAACTTCAGTTGAAACGTCATTTACTTGAGTTTTTTTGTAAGTCGAGTGTGGTCATAGTTTTCTTTCCAACATTTAATAGACACTTCACTGTCACTGGTGGATGCTCAAAGACTATGATCTATACAATTAAAAGAATCTTCTGGCTTGGACTGGTAAATCCCAGCTTCATCACCAGTGACAGTGTAAGAATCACATATGGCATCACTTTCATGAGCTATCCAGCATTTCTTCACTCCTTTGATTTTGATGCTCTAAAACAACAAGCAGGATTTTGTATTCAATGGTGAAGCACTGTGTGGTGTCTATTCAACGGCATTAAATTAGTGAATATCAAATCATCAGTTTATAAATTTGATGTTGACCAATTTAAGGAACATCACACAGGTTATCAAAGCTCCATGATCTGCTTACATAATGTAAAAACATATTAACCATCACCCTTTAAAATTTTAGCTTTAGTCCTAGCGATGAACTTTCATAACTTCTCGTGGGGTTTGGACTATATTCTGAGTGTTATGAACTGGTTTTGCTTAGGTGCAGGATTTAGATTTGTATATGTACATGTTTATGTGTCAATCAGACAGTGACTTTTCTGTGAAGGAGCGTATTTTTTGACTGTGAGAATATTCAGAATGATGGTAATTCCCACTGTTTAGTCACGATGCAACCACATCAAGATGAGTAAGGGCTTCTGATACTTGGCTTAGCATTTGTGTTTTTTTTTTTTTTTTTTTTTTAGTATCGCTAGTCTTTTGCACATTCTAATGACCTAATGGCTGCATGAGGAAGTATAAATTCCTAATATATTAACAAGTTGAGTTTGTAAAGAAAAGTCCAAGTCCATGTTCCTTTTTGTACCAGCAACTGAAACCCCCATATGTTAGTTGCAATTATTACTTTTCAGTCTCGATTTCCAAAGTCAATTTCAAGTTAAAGTATTTTGGCGATATTCAGGCTAATGGTCAACCTTTATCCATTATAAGCATTACCCTCAAGATACTTTTTTAAGCACAACTTAACGGCCATCACATCAAAGCATGACTGTGAAGACAAATGCTCGAGATCTATTTAATTCATATGCTCATGCAGTGTGGTATTGAACATCACTGTATTTACCCAACCCCTGTATTTCTGCATTGCCAATGAAATTATGACTGTGTGCCTTGCTAGTAAAGACTATTATCTTTATAATCTGGGCAGATTTATTTAAGGAGACTATCACTTCCTTCCCTAGCTACCTCTTTATTGTATTCGGAAAAGTGTAATTGCATCACGTATTAGTAGCAATGAAGTTGTGAGACTACCTTTGGATGCAACTGTTACAGTATATGCAAATCCCTAGGTACTCAAAATCAAAGTAAAAGAATACCTCATTAGAATATTTAGAATCATTGATTTAAATTCTGTATAGTTCCATTTATATTAATCAACTCTTGTGTTTGCCCATATGTAGACAGCTGATATCACTGTTGTCTTCTCAAGTAAGATATTCCACAGCAACAATGTTTTCCCGCACCACTGTTAGCTCTGGACACTACCTCCTCTCCGTGTCTTCCAATGTAGTTCTTCCTCCTCCCTCTTCCCAAACACAAAAATCACCAGAAAACAGTTTCATACATATCCTGAAAGCAGTCCACAAATGTTCAAAGCTTTTAAACTCAGCAAGTCAGCTTTGGAAACCATATAAAAGTCACATGAAAGTAGTATTTTCCCAGTTAAAGGTTTATGGCAACTGGTGCCACATGAATGACAACTGCACCCCAGTAACCTGTCAGACTGCCTCCATTCTTCCACTATAGATTTAACAGGAAAAACTGTTCTTTGTCATCTGCTCCTTTGTACCATTGTTTTCTCAGATAACTTTTCAAAACTCATAAATTACAAAAATGCTCACAGTTTTACCAATGTGCATCTCCTGTGAAACTATCAGTCCACAAAAAATTCAGACTATTTAAAAAAGCTCGTATATTCTCATTTCCCTTCTCTTTGTCCTGCAGTTAAAACATCTAAAGTATTAAGCACAAATCCAACTGCCTTACTTTTCTGCGTTTTACACAACTATATTTCAAAAAACTCAACTAAAGTTACTTAAATATTCACATTCTTTCACACATTCATAGTCTGTGTTCTATAAATCTCATGGCGATTCTGACTGGTGCTAACCTACTCACACATCACTATGGGACTTACCTCAGTACTACTTAATGGATGTATTATTAGCAAAAACAGCCTCTTTACTTAAAAAAAGACCTTGATACTGCTCCTCTTGTATTACTAAGTTTTTTTCTTTTCTTCCCACTATACTTCATACTTTAGACATGCCGCTATCAGCTGTCTACATATGGGCAAACACAAAAGTTGATTAATTCAAACAGAACCATACAGAATTTACGTCAATGATTTTAAACATTCTAATGAGGTATTCTTTTAATTTGATTCTGAGTACCTAGGGATTTGCATATACTGTAACAGTTGCATCCAAAGGTAGTCTCACTGTTTCATTGCTAGTAAAATGTGATGTAATTACACTTTTCAGAATACAATAAAGAGGTAGCTAGGGAAGGAAGTGATAGTCTCCTGAAATAAATCTGCCCAGATTATAAAGATAATAGTCTTTACTAACAACGCACACAGTCTTAATTTCATTGGCAATGCAGAAATACATGGGTTAAAGGATAAAGGTTGATCATTAGCCAGAATAATTTAACTTGTAATTTACTTTGGAACTCACAACTGAAAAGTAATAATTGCAACTAACATATGGGTGTTTCAGTTGCTGGTACAAAAAGGAACGTGGACCTGTATTTTTCTTTACACATTGAACTTGTTAATATATTGGGAATTTATACTTCCTCATGCAGCCATTAGGTCATTAGAATGTGCAAAAGTTAAGGGATACTTAAAAAAACACAAATGCTAAGCCCAGTGTCAGAAGCCCTTACACATCTTGATGTGGTTGCATCATGACTAAACTGGGAATTACCATCATTCTGAATATTTTCACAGTCAAAGAATGCGTTCATTCACAGGAACATCACTGTCTGATTGACACATAAACATGTACATATACAAATCTAAATCCTGCACCTAAGCAAAACCAGTTCATAACACTCAGAATATAGTCCAAACTCCAAGAGAAGTTATGAAAGTTCATCACTAGGACTAAAGCTAAAATGTTAAAGGGTGTTGGTTAATATGTTTTTACACTATGTAAGCAGATCATGGAGCTTTGATAACCTGCATGATGTTCCTTAAATTTGTCAACATCAAATTTATAAACTGATGATTTGATATTCACTAATTTAGTGCCGTTGACCTAGTGAGGTACCTTTAAGGCACTCCCTGCTTTATTCTGGAATGAAAGAAATGATAATTAATTAATCTTTCACATTAACTAAGTGCATTATTTTGTGAAATCATCAATAAACTTCCTAGCATCTCTCTCACTATGAAGTTCCAAATGCACCACGAGGATTCTAGAAAATTCGAGAAAGATGTAATTTTCTAGCACAGCAGATACTCAAATCCCTTTTGGCCACATGTGCTTGCTGTGACATGTGCCTGCTGCTCCATAGTGGTCTACCACCTTCTCTACATAATGTTCCATATATGTATGTATCACATGACTTCCTCTGCACTATGCAACTCTCTCATTGAAAATCGACAAAGATATTGGCATACCAAGTTTCACGAGTGACCCATGTAACCTTATGGGAGGCATAATACTTCCTGTTTTAATATTGGGTGCAGCCTTTCTGAGAGTTTTAACATGAAACTAATTAATTAAAATTACTGGATCAATTTCTGGAGGGGAAAAAATTTATAAATACTAGTGGCACATGTAGTTGATATGCTATAAGTTACAAACCTCACACAATATTTCTATTTAACATTTATGCAGAAAAAATTCTTTTACCTTAGCTTCAGTCCCCCAGACTATTTTGCCATAGGACAGTACTGACATGCGTCAAAATATGCAAAGTGCTGAGTGCAATCCTGTCTGCAGGCCAACACAATTAGAGATTTCTAAGTGCAAATCAGGCAGAACTTAGCTTTTTGGATAACTTATTCATGTGCTCATGCCACCTCAGTTTGATTGATAGATCTAAATGCCTAGCAACTTCACACATTGAGCCCTATCCAGCATATACCCATTGATTTCATTTAATGTATTAAAGACTGATAGACACAAACAAATTATTCGAACTTGTGTACGGTTTTTAACACCACAAATCAAATATATAATCAATCTCTCTCTCTCTCTCTCTCTCTCTCTCTCTCTTATAAATCAAGCCACATACCTGTTTTAAGCCTTCCAGAACTTGCTTCTCTTTCATTAATTCACTCTCGTACTGCTCAAGACGACATTTTTCCTCTGCAATTTCTTCTCTTTCTATGTTTATTGCAGCTCTTTCTTTATCTATGAGGCTTTTCAGTTTTTCTTTTTCACTGAGCAGCTCCTGAATAATTATTTCATATTCTTTTCTCAGTGCACACAATTTAAGTTTTTCTTCATTATAAATACTTATTTCTGCATCAAGCTCAGTGAGCCTTTTGTGAAGGAGGTCGCTCTTCAATAGATTAAGATCTTCTGAATCACCTAAAATGTCAAATTTATGCAGTAGTTCTAATACTTTTGGTTTTAACTACTGGCAGCTTAACAAGACATAATAAATGTACCAATGTGTAAAATAAACTAATTTTCAAACCTACCTGGCTGATGTGTGTATCTATCACTGGTATGTTGATAGTCTCTCCCAAACTGCACTGATGAAGGTGTACATTCAGGTAAAGGTGTCACTCGCTTGTTTGAACTAGCAACTGCTTCATAAGCCTCCTGTTTTACAGGACTATATTTGTTGTTTTCCCACTTGTCACTTTCAAAATTACTATGCGAGTTTTTCTGAGCACAAAACATAGTCTGCTCTCTCTCTGAATGTGTGTGTGGATCTTCTGCAATGCTTACACACATTGTTTCACTAAGGATACTACATTCTGTATCTGAGTTATAGTGTTTCCTTTCCTTGAAATCATCTATTAGGACTTTTCTCATCTGTTCTTGCAGATCTCTATGAAGGATATTTGATGTTAAAGAATTCTCTTCCCTAATAGATTCTTCATCAGTTTCAATCTCATTACAATCTTTTAACTCCACACATTTCTGGAGGTGAGAAATTCTTTGAATGAAATTGGCAACCTCAGAACAACTATTCTGCTCAACTGTTTTATCATCTGCAATATCCTTATGGTCATCACTGAGTTTGAACATATCTTCCTGAAGGAGAGCAATCTTTTTGGCAACATCACTTATTTGTTGTTTAGTGCAATGCAGTGGGTCTTGTAATTCAGGATATTGTTTAATAATACCTGTGTTCACTGCAGAACATGTGTTTTGAACTGGATTAACTGGGATAAAATTTGCATGTGACTCCAGTTCCTCTGTACCATAACAATTCACATTGAAACTTGACTGAGTAGAAATCTGCAGAATACGGCCAACAAAGGAACAATTGGAAGAAAAGCTTGAGTTTGCTGCTTGCTGCTCTAACAGCTCAAATGTACGTAGTTCTTCAAATTCATCCTAGAAAGGAAGGAGACAGCAAATAGTGAGCACCAAATGTAAATAATTTCTTCATAAAAAGCATGTATACTATTTAATCAAAAAGTATCTTGGTTGCTAAACATATACTACAGCTACAAGTTTTAAGGCATACATGACCATACATATTCATAAAAGTCCTATTTCTTGTTTCCAAGACAAAAGGGAAGAAAAACTTCTTATTTGCTAATCAAATAACTGCTTAATATACAACTCTCAGAAGATGCGGAGGAGGAGGAGGAGGAGATGTTACATGGATAACATAGGGGGGGGGGGGGGTTACATACTGAGAATGACAGAAAACTGTGGCACAACAATGGAGTGCCACACATTATTCAACAATGCAACACACTTTTAAGTAACTGTGTATGGCATGTCATTAAGTCCCAACTCAAGAATATAAGCTATATATATACCTGGTACTACGGGTCATGCCAAAAATCGTTCGACATTCCTTAAGCCATAAGGAGTACATACTATCTACATCTACATCACTGCTCCGCAATCCAAAATTAAGTGCCTCGCAGACAATTCTTCGAACTACCTTCAGACTGCTTCTCTATCATTCCAATTAACACTTAAATCTTTCCATATGAGCTCCGAATAATGATCATTTCTCCCTATGTTGGTTGGTAACAGTAAAATATTTTCACATTCAAAAGGAGAAAGTTGATAAATGAAATTTTGTGAAAAGATCCTGTCACAATGAGAAATGCCTTTGTTTTAATGGCTGCCACCCCACCTCACTTCTCATATACAAAACAAGCTGCCCTTCTTTGGACTTTTTTGATGTTCTCCATCAGCCCTATCTGGTAAGGTTCCCATACTGCACAGAAGTTCTCCAGAAGATGATGGGCAAGTGTAGTGTAGGCAGTCTCTTCAGTAGACCTGTTCAGTCTTCTAAGTCTTCTGCTAATAAATAATAGCCTTCTGCCTATAAATCACAGTATTTGGTTTGCTTTACCCACAACATAGCCTACATGATCATTTCACCTTAAGTTGTTCATAATTTTAAGTCCTAGATTTTAGTTGAATTGACAGCCTTTAAATTTGTGCGATTTGCCATGTAACCAAAATTTAATGTATTTTCACACTCATGTGGATAATCTCACTTTTCCTTATCCAGAAACAACTGACACTTTTCGCACCATACAAATATCTTATCTAAGTCATATTGCAAATTGTTTTGATCTTCTGATGCCTTTACTAGGTGGTAAATGACAGCATCACCTGCAAACAGTCTAAGAGGGCTGCTCATATGGCCTCTTAAATCATTTATACAAATTAGGAACAGCAGAGGGCCTATAACACCCCTGTGGGGAACACTCGAGTTCACTTCTGTTTTACTCAATTTTCTGTTGAAGTCCTGTGACCTTTCTGAAGGGAAATCATAAATTCAGTCCCACAACTACTGAAGTGATATTCCATAGGCATGTAATTTGATTAGAAGTCTCTCACGAGGAATGGTGTCCAAAGCTTTCTGGAAATCTAAAAACATGGGATGAGTCTGAGATCCCTGTCAACAGCACCCATTACTTTGTGTGAATAATGAGCTAGTTGTGTTTAACAAGAACAATATTTTCTGAAATGCTGCCAACCGTATCAACAGACCCTTACCTTTGAGGTAATTCATAATGTTCGAACACAGTATATATTCCGCAATCCTCCTGCAAATTGATGTCTGTGATATAAGTCTGTAATTCAGCAGATGACTCCTATTTTCTTTCTTGACTATTGGTGTGATCTGTGGAAATTTCCAGTCTTTGGGTACAGATCTTTCGCCGAGCGAACAGTAGTATATGACTGCTAAGTATTGAGGTATTGTGTCAATGTACTCTAAAAGTAGGTTAAAACCTAACTGATATACAATCTGGACCAGAGGACTTGCCCTTATTAAGTGATTTAAGCTGCTTTGTTACACCAAGCAGTTCTTGATTGGGATTATGTAACACTTACTTCACCTTCTTCGGTAAGGAATTTCGGAAAACAGTATTTAGTGACTCCCCTTCAGTGGCACTTTCATAGTTAATATTACCATTGGTATCCCGTGGTGGTGGTGGTGGTGGTGGTGGTGGTGGTGGTGGTGGTCTTCAGTCCAAAGGTCCAAAGACTGGTTTGATGCAGCTCTCCATGCTACTCTACTGTGCAAGCCTCCTCATCTCCAAGTAACTACTGCAACCTATGTCCTTCTGAATCTGCTTACTGTATTCATCTCTTGGTCTCCCTCTATGATTTTTACCCTCCACGCTTCCCTTCAATGCTAAATTGGTGATCCCTTTATGCCTCCGAATGTGTCCTATCAACCAATCCCTTCTTCTAGTCAAATTGTGCCACAAATTCCTCTTCTCCCAAATTCTATTCAGTACCTCTTCATTAGTTACATGATCTACCCATCTCATCTTCAGCATTATTCTGTAGCACCACATTTCAAAAACTTCAAAAGCTACTCATTGTTCGCATTTCACTTTCAAACACGGGTAAATTCCGGGCAAATACGTTCACAAAAGACTTCTTAATATTTACATTTATATTCATTGTTAACACATCTTTTGTTCAGCAATGGTTTTCTAACTATTGCCAGGCTGCATTTTGTATCCTATTTACTTCAGCCATCATCAGTTAACTTTCTGCCCCAATAGCGAAACTCATACTAGAGAGGGGCAAACTCCATCTTCGGGAACCAGCTCAATGGAGATCATTCCTATTTGTCAACTATTCATTTTCACTCATTCACTGTTCCTGTTTTCCAATTCTACATGCTATATGGACTTCACACAGCTTGTCTGTACATGGAATGCAGCCCAACAAGCACTGGTTGGTGTGGGAGATGCAGTGGGGGAGGGGGGGGGGGTAGGACTTCTTAGAAAGCATCATAGAGGTTGCATGAAGTGAATGAGCCAGTGACTGCAAGGCAGAGAAGAGAGGTAAGAGGGACAGGCCGAATGGAAGTACAAATTACAGAACCTGTTCATAACCCTGCACAGACCACCCCCAGTCATTATTCACTTTCATGCAAGATTGTAGTCATAGCAAATACAATGCCTTTGTTTTCACTTCATTTAGAGAAAATAATATACAGTTGTGCCAGCATTACGAGCATGAAATAACTGGAAGTAAATTTTCATCTGTCAAACCAACATTAACGGTTTCCTGTTAGAATGTGTGGGTGTGTAAACTGACTATGCATCACAGTGCAGTACTAGCAGTGTGAGAAGTGGAGATTTGTTTGGTAACATCATGACTTCTGACACAGGAGCTCAAAAACTGCATATTGAAATTGTGTGTTTTACATCAGTAATGGTGGGAACTACACAAATACACTGGAAAATTTTAGGATCTTCATGTGAGAAAAGGAAGAAGATTTTTTTTTTCCAAACCTTAACAACATATCACATCTCTTATTTACTTTTCAGGCATAAGGTATACAAGAGGATTACACTGATAGTTTTTTTTTAATTAACTGAGATCTCTCTTCTTGAAGAACTATCTCATGGAGTATCTTTCAGTGTTATCTATCATGCAAGGTGGATGGCAAAAGTCATTACAACAATACTGATAAAGTTTATGCTCCGTGATGAAGTTGAATTACGACCACAAGAACAGACTGCAATTTAGTATCTTTGTGTTTTCCTTACCACCATATATGTCACAGTATGGTCCTGTGCCACTTCAAAAGCCAAAGCACCATATTTGAAACTCAGAATTCTTTCAAGTCAAGTCAGTGATAGTGATATTCCTAGTGTGGCTGCAGAAAGACTGGAAAATCGTTTACGGCTGCTTTAATCCTCTGAATAAAAAATGGAAACTGCACTGAACCATGAAGCGATGAAGAACATAAGGATTCTAGTAGAGACCAGTCAAATCCCATTATTATGAATAATGGGATTGTACAGTTCATTTCTAAAAAGTGAGTGTGTCTTGAAACAGATTTGATCAAAAAGCTCCTCAAGACATGTTCTTTACACTGGAATAAAAAGGTAGGTGTCACCAACAAACTACACCTAATTAATAAACTAAACTAAAAGCAGTAAATTGCCTAGTTTGATTTTCTCTTCATATTTGCCCGACACCCTAAGTAAGTAGTCAGTTTACGGGTCATTTTATTAAAAGTACAACAATACAGTATTAATAATGAAACAAAGTAATAAAGTTTTCAGTTTACAAACTACTACTTAACAATATTTTTTCAAATGAAGGAGCACCTCTTCTTTTCATACCGGGGTAGCACAAAGAAAAAGTCAAACTTGAAAAATAAGAGCCTCCCTATGTGATACAGTTTATTTTGGGAAGAAATGTGAAATTACCAAGTTTTATGTAAAGTCCTTCCACAGCAATTTCAAAAAATTATTAGAAGTTATCTTAGAAACTAGTCATTGAATCAAGTAGATAACAACATGATGCCTTGCGACAGTTGTGTGTTGTACAGTTGTTCAAAACAATAAACAGAGAACTGTGTATTAAAAAAATAAGAATAAATAAAAATAAAAACATGAATCACATGAATCACCAGTTCTGGACGCTGAACAGAGTACATGAAAAAACCCGAAGCCAAGATTTCAATAACGGGTTGAAAGAGAATGACAACAGGTGAGTGCAGTTAAAAAAGCAAGTAACTCCATACTGAATTAGGAGTGCCGGAACTGGAACGAGCAATGGAGGCACTAGAACAAGGAATGAAACTGGCTGCAGTTAATGGTTCCATTCCGGCAACGAGACTAGCAGTGACCGAAGTGAACGATCACTCTTAAGAAGTTGTTCCTTCCATTAACTTTAGTGAACTGTTCCTTTAGACCTGTTCATTTGCAAATGCCCCACCTATATCATATACTAGTTTTAGTGTCTCATTTCCTAATCTAATTTGATGAGCATCATCTGATTTAATTTGACCACACCCCATTACCCTCTTATCTTTTGTTGATGTTCATCTTACAATCTCTTCTCAAGAGATTATCCATTCCACTCAATTGCTCTTCCAAGTTCTTTGCTATCTCTGACAGAATTCCAATGTCACCAACAAACCTTAAAGTTTTTATGTCTTCCCTCTGAACTTTAATTCCTTTCACAAATACACCATCGCCTCCACAACTTGCTCAATGTATACACTGAATAACATCCAGGACAGGGTATACACCTGTCTCACTTTTTACTCACCATTTGATATACAGAGAACAAAATGCGTACAAAATAAAGGCGCATCAACTGTCTAAATTATAGCAGTGAATTGTTGAACTTTTATAACAAAGTTCCTGAATTTACTGCCCTCCAGTGAAATTTTTGCAATCAAATTATTCTCAAAACCAAGAGCTGATTGAAGTCTGAACAGGAAAGTTCCAAAATATTTAGCAAGGCTTGGAACGTATATAGAAAAAACAGATTAGACACCACAGGAGGAAGAGCATCAACAAAAAAGGTTTGTGTATCAAGGTCAAAATTGGGTCTGACTGAAGTTGTCTGGATGCAAGTAGCAGCCCCAGCTGAGCTTATGGCAATTATCTGCCACATTTTAAGGCCACATGATTCATCTGTGACAGT
The DNA here is from genome assembly GCF_023898315.1 of Schistocerca nitens. Taxonomy (NCBI): domain Eukaryota; kingdom Metazoa; phylum Arthropoda; class Insecta; order Orthoptera; family Acrididae; genus Schistocerca; species Schistocerca nitens. The sequence continues at coordinate 620,082,731 of NC_064616.1, read as the reverse complement.
TCTAGAATCATCAAAGAAAGTCTATGCTCAGTAGAACAGAAACACCCAGAACACGTAATTTTAGTTGGAGGTGACTTTAACCTACAGTGTATAGACTGGGACATCTATGGATTCACTGCAGGTGGTACGAACAGTCAACCTTCTAAAGTATTTTTGAACTCCTTTCCAAAAACTGTCTTGAGCGACTAGTTTGAAAGTCTATGAGTAATTAAAATATTTTGGACCTTGTAGCTACGAACAGGTCTGACCTGATCATCATGGTGACTATGGTTACCAAAGATAATATATCTCATGGCAACTACAGTTACGAAAGTTATTAAATCAATCAAGAGGGCTAGGAGGGTATTTCTGCTAGAAAGAGCAGATATGAAGTTGTTAGCAGCCCACTTAGACAATAAATGGACATCGCTTGGTTCCAATATTAAGAATGCACAGGAATTAGGGGCAACGTTTAAACAGATTGTTAATCGCACTCTGGAGAAGTATGTGCTGAGTTGGTGGTTAAGGATGAAAAAGACCAGTGATGATTTAATAACAAAATTCAGAAGATTTCGAGGAAAGACGGATTGTTGCACTCTCGGTTCAAAAGAAGAACGTGCAAATGATGACAGGCAAAAGTTTGTAGGAATTTGTGTGTATGTAAAAACATCAATGCACAAAGCTTACGACGACTTCCACATCACAAAAGGAATGATGAAGTTTGAAATTCAATAAATCATTCATGCAGAAGGACCATACAAACATGCTGTCAGTTGACCGTCTCACAGACTCCCAAATGGATGCCATACGAATAGATAAGCCAACTGGAAGAGCTGAAAACAAATAAGTCGCCTGGTCTGGATGGAATCCCAGTTTGATTTTACAGAGAGTACTCTATGGCATTGGCTCCTTACCTGGCTTGCATTTATCGTGAATCTCTCACCTAGCTCAAAGTACCATGTGACTGGAAAAAACTGCATATGACTTCTGTACATAAGAAGGGCAAAGAAGAGACCTGCAAAATTGCAGACCAATATCCTGGACATTGGTTTGCTGCAGATTTCTAAAACAAGTTCCAATTTTGAATATAATAAATTTCCTTGAAGTGAAAAAGCTATGGTCAACAAATCAGAAAAGATTTAGAAAGCATCACTCAAGTTAAATTCAGCTTGCCATTCTCTGACATGTTATCCTGCGAACCATGGATGAAGGACAACTGGCAATTTCATATTCCTAGAGTTCCAGAAAGCATTTGAAATGGTGCCTGTCAGCAGACTTAATGAAGGTCTGAGCATACAGATTAGGTCCCTAAATATGTGAGTGGCTCAAAGACTTGTATGTTGCCCTTGATGGCGAGTGTTCAGAGACAAAGGTGTTGTCAGGTGTACCCCATGGTAGTGTGATAGGGCTGCTCGTATTCTCTGTATACATAAATGATCTGACAGACAGTGTAAGCAGCAATTTACAGCCGTTTCCCAATGACACTGGTGTTTATAGGAAGATGTCATCGTTTAGTGACTGTAGGATGCCATGACAAAATCCAGTTGGTGTGATGAATGGCAGCTTGCTGTAGATGTATAATAATGTAATTTAATGCAGATGAGTCAGAAAAACAATCCTGTAGTATTCAAATACAGTAGTGGTAGTGTGCTGCTTGACATAGTCATGTCACTCAAATATCTGCGAATAGCCGTGCAAGGTGATATGAAATGGAACGAGCACATAAGAACAGTAGTAGGGAAGGCGAATGGTTGACTTTCATTTATTTGGAGAATTTTAGGAAAGTGTAGGTCATCTATAAAGAAGACAGCATACAGAGAACTACTGTTTGAATGTTTATGATCACCACCATGCCAGATTAAAGGAAGGCATCAAAGCAATTCAGATGTAACCTGGTAGATTTGTTACCACTAGAGGTTCTGTCAACATCTGAGTATTACAGAGATGGTTTATGAACGCAAATGGAAATCCCTGGAAGGAAGATGAAGTTCTTTCTGCGAAATACTATTCAGAAAATTTAGAGAACTGGTGTTTGAAGCTGGCTGCAGAACAATTCTACTGCTGCCACGGAACAGGAAAGGAAATGACTAGCAGTGGTACAATGTACCCTCCTCCATGCATCTTATGATGGTTTGCAGAGTATGTATGTAGGTGGAGATTTACTGATTCCTTATCATGTCCTTTCATTCTTGTAACTGCAGTATGGTTTTGAAGCAAAGCAAGCACTGTATTGTGTGTGAGATACAGAGGCAAGAGAATGTGCTGGGACTTACCCCAGTTCACTGCTAGTAGCGCCACAGCACCTTCACGCATCTGCGTGTAGCGCGTTAGTATTTCACCACAATTAAGTATAAAAATAAAAGTCAAAATTTACATTTAAACCTTTGTTAAGATACAATTTAGTATAATAATGTTTCTAATATCAAGTCTTTATGTACCTAGACTTGATAGTTTCCGCAAAAATGCAGTTTTAAGAGAAAAAAAAGAGGCGCTAAACAAGACAGCTAAAAAGCCACAATTTGGTCAGCAGGTGCCTACAGAGCTCATAAATAAGTGGTGCAAGTTTCAAAGCTAAAGAGCGATAAAGACCACCAGAATCCTCACTTTTAGGAAAAATGGAAGGCGCTAAATATTGGACTTAGAAAAGTAAAAATTTATTCTATGCTTCAGTTCACCCTAAAAATAATAACAGAGATCATGTTAAGCTACCTCTTCTAGTTTTTGAGTACAGTTTTGTAGCAAAAATATATCCATTTGTAGTAGATTGAGCACCTGTAATTTTAATAGTAGAATTTTGGTTAAAGCAGGTGATAAAACTTACTAAATAACGGAGCTAAACCAAATTTGAGAGTTGTAGTATTAATAACAGCCAATACAATTTTACTAAAAGTATGGTTCAGAGGTAACGATCTACCATTAGTTCCACTATAAAAATTCTAGAAGGCAAAGTTTTAATTCAAGTGAGCTGAAACTTTTCCTGTGCTTACAAACAACTTACTTGAATACATGTAAAAATTAAGATTTTGAATTAATTCCTAAATATGTTATTAAAGATTATGTACCTGAGAAAGCAGTCATTCTGAGGTTGCTGCAGTACGCAGAAGGCAGATAACAGATGTTCCCTTGGCAGTCTGCTGCAGCACCTATATAAATACAGCCCGCGAAGCAGTAGGAAGGTTCACTTCACACTCAGCCACTGTAATATCCACGTCTATTAAATGTCGGATCGTGCTCTGCCCGAGATTACGTCGGAGACGGACTGTTAGAAATCGTGTATTTGTGGTAAAAGCGGATAGTGAACTTGCGAGGACTGTACACCATCCTGGATAACTTAGAATTCGCCAAAGTAACTGTTAGAGTGCCGTCCGTTAGAATTACAAATCCATGTGGTTGGTTGGTTAGTTCATTGGGGTTGAAGGGACCAAACAGCAAGGTCATCAGTCCCTTGTTTCGAAGGTGGTCCATTCGGACAGATTTCCATCCCAGAAGAGTCATAACGATAAAAGGGAAAAGGCTAAAAAATGTAGAAGTGCAATCGTGTTGCCAATGGTGAAAACAAATTGAGGGAAGTCAGTAAGTGGGCAACCCCAAGGCTATGCTAGAGGCAGGAAATATCCCACCTCTAATCATGCAGTACAGGCAAGACCACCTGCTATTCAAAAGCGTTCAACCGCTAGAATGTAAAAGTGCATATTCTAAAAGGAGACTAACGAACTGTAAAAAGCAATAAAAACAGAGTAAAAGGGATAGAAAAGAGGATCTTGGCCAGGGATGGGAGACAGGAATCTCCAAACACAGCTTACAGTGGGAGACACCCCAACCCTCACCGCCCTGCCCCTACTTCAGAGGGAGTTTAAAAATCTTAGAACTGAAAATAAAAACCACTTTCACAGAGGAAACTGAGAACCAGTTCAACCATCCGGGAATTGTCTGCCAATATTAAAGATAAAGTGAGGGGAAGTCTGTACTTAGTACGCAGAGCCAAAAGAAGGGGGCATTCCACCAAAATGTGGCTTACTGACTGGAAGGCTCCACAACCACAAAGTGGGGGTGGCTCATTACACAAAAGAAAACCACGGGTCAGCTTGGTATGGCCGATGTGGAGACGACACAGGATGGTCGAATCCTTTCGGGAGAGGCGGAAGGAAGAACGTGGCGACAGGTGTCACCTTAATCGCACAAAGTTTATTAGACAGGGAGGTAGCCTCCCGAGAGTTGGCCCATGATTGTGTGAGGTGGGATTTGATATGAAGCAGTAAATCCACCACTGGAGGGGTTACAGAGAAGGGGGAGGTAAGCGGCTGCCTCCCCAGCCAAACAATCAGCAAGCTAATTACCTGGGATACCCACATGGCCAGGGACCCAAAGGAAGTCAACGGAACAAGCAGCATGGTGAAGATCAGCGAAACGGTCATGAATGGCCAAAACCATGGGATGGCAGGAAAAACACCAATCAATAGCCTGAAGGCCACTCATTGAGTCCATACATAACAAAACGCGGTTCAGTTGGAACTGTTTAATAAAGGTAAGAGCCTGGGAAATTGTCATCAATTCTGCAGTAAACACCCCACATGCAGTTACAAATCCAAGTGGCAAGTGGTGAATATTATTTCCACTTTTGTGGCGAGCATTAATTTTGAACATTTATTTTGAACATTCAATTGAGTATTATTAATCAGGGCGAAAGACAATCTGGTAGGAATGTGCCATAGAGGTTGACTCTAAACTGCTAGTTGTGCTGTTTATGATAGAAAGATTTACTGTCAATTAAAAACAGTGAATTTCAAAGGTTTGTATGTGAGAGACTTTACTCAATATATGTATTAACTAGAACTTTATACTTTCATTTAAAATCATAGTCCTAATCCCGCTAAGTAGAAGGAGAATAGAAACATTTCTTTCAGTGGGCTGGACCAGAACGTGGCCGTGAAGACTGGAAACTAAGGTCAGTATGTTTCCCTTTGCTTTCTGGCTGACCACGAAATTAGTTGCCAGGCTCGCGTGAATAAGACGGCGAACTGTATTGTACATACAACAATACCAACATCACGTCAAAACTTTTATTACATCCACCGCCTCACACTTTCTGCACCAGTTGTGAATAACCTTTTGCCCCCTGTATTTGATTCCTCCTACCTCCAGTATTTTGAAGACTGTATTCCAGTCAGTATTATCAAAACCTTATTTTAAACCAATAAATGACAAAAACAGGTTGAAGAAAGGGAAACCTAAATTTATAAGTTAAGTCTTGAGGTCTGTATTGCCTTGCTTGTTCCGAAGTTTTGAAATGTAGGAAACTGGAACTGTTACCAACTGCTATGATTCTAAACCTGTCATATAATTAATTTTTTTTGTCTTTATATTTCAGCTCTGTCTAACTAAACATACTTTGTACACACTACATACACTCAAAACTGCTGAAATGCTATACGTACAATGTTCTTCATTAATCAGTAATTCAATTAGTACTTTTCAATTCACTTATCACAATGATTTAATTAGTTTTTCTAGACACTATGTTACTGAAGAATAACTGGTAACTGAAATCATTACTACAGTATGTAATGATAAAAACAGGACGAGCTAATCAATAGATTTGAAAATACTGACACCACTCATTAGAAAGCCAGCACTTCATTCTTTCCAGCAACCTAGTTCAGTTTTTTAAAAATTAATCAACTTGAAAGCTACCCATGATTAAAGTTTGCAAATGCCAAAAATTACTTTCGCCATTTGAGCCAGTAGGCCTATTAAACCCCAAATTCTGACTTCACAGTTTTGTTGCCCTAACTTTTCTGAACCAGATGCCACCATTCATTATTCAGTTAACCCCTTAATCAACAAATTGACTAAACTAACATAATTTGAAATGGGGGCTACTTTACTCATAAGTAGGTAATCCACTGCAGATGCATACAGTGTGCTAAGCAAAAGTAATGATAATTTTCATTAAACCAAATTATTTCTGACACCAATAGATTACCTACATTATTAAATTTTCACCCTGCAATTTTACTAACTATAATGTGATTCTCAAGGTCAGAAAACATCATTATGCCCATTTACAAATAACCCTTCCAACCCAAAAATCTTCAGTCCACCCAAGGCAGCCGACTGGTAAACACCTTCATGAATGTTTACATGTTAAAAAGTCTGCCAATCTCATGATTAAGAACTATCCATAATGTGTTTGCACCAGTCAAACACCCAGTTAACATCTAGTAAAAGTTTGTGTACCATTATCAACAAAATAATGTTCCAATGAAAGTGCATCCACAGTTATGATCATGGTAACAGTTTTATGGTATTCACATCAGGGAGAATCAGTAACTCACTGTGTACAGTAACTTTTCTTTCAGACTACATATGGCTAGTGTCTTACTATCTTATACATGGATAACAACAGGAAATGTTTGTGCAGATGTTGTTAATGTATTTTGAGCAACTGTCAGTGTCACTAAATGCTGCACTTGTATTAATGGAGTACTATAATTACTGTGTTGGGAATGAATTCAATGGACTGTAAGATAGTGATATGCAAAAATGAACCTTGTAATGACAACATGAACTAACTGTGTAGACTTGCCACTGCCAAGTGGTGGTGGTGGTGTTTATCAAGTCGAAAATTTGCTTTACTTGGTCGCATGATGACATTGTTTTTGGATGAAAATCAGTAGGACACAACTCGTGTGTTGTGTTTGTCACTGAACTGCATGACTACCAACTAAAATTATTTCAGTGGATGAGACTTCAATTCCTCGCATGCTACCGAGAAACTTCAACCTACACCCAAGCTAGTAAACATTACAGTTCCTCCACAACTCAAGCTGGTCTTCCCTGAGGTTAGCCTCTATCAGTTTTTCTATTTGTTTGTAAATAATTTGTGCTACTATTTTCCGGCCATGACTATAGTTCAGTAATATTCACATCTATCAGCACCTGTGTTTTTTGGAATTTGAATTACTATGTACTTCCTAGAGTCCAAGGGTATTTCACTTATACCACTGTTTGAGAGCACCCCACGGTCAGTTGCTGTTTTGATTCAGATCACTAGTGGAATCATTCATCGAAGATCGGTAAGTGATACTTACATCAACAGGATAAATACCGGCATTAGGGAACAGTGCAACATACTCGGTGCAGTATTCATTGACCCAAACAAATTCTTAAACTGCAAGTGTCTGGGAAAAGACGGCCTGCACTTGAATAGATTAGGCTCTGTGAACCTTAGTAAAATGTTCATAGACGTGTGTAAAGTCCTAAGAAGCAAGGGAAACTAATTCATTGTGATAGGGGTGACAAAGAAACAATTCAAACTGAAAATAAAAAGTTTAGGTACCAAAGAAAGGATGCACGTGAAATAACTAAAAGCAAAAACGATCTATTGATGCACTTGAATATAAATGGCTTAGGGGCAGAACTACCAAATCGTAAATTCTCAAAAATCGACGAACTAAAAATTCTGCTCTCAGAATCCGTAAATATTAAAATAATCTGCCTAAATGAACACTGGTTAACAGAAGATAGTATAAAAGTACTAAATAGTATTAATAATTTTAAGGTAGCTGCTAGCTTTTGTAGAATAAGCAAATCTCGTGGAGGCTCCTGCATTCTTGTCAATTCTTCCATAAGTTATACAGTAAGAGATAGTTTTAATTATTTAAATGAAGAGAGCGTGTTTGAAAGTTGCTCTGTAGAGCTGAGTGATCTGAATACATTGGTTATAGCAATCTACAGGATTCCTGGATGTGCGGTAACAAAAGTGTTTTTAACCAAATTTGAATGCCTCCTGGAAAAACTCCAGAAAGAAAGTAAGAAAAAAGTTGTTATAGCAGCAGACTTCAACTTAAATGTCTTAGTTGAAAGCAATGATTCCACAAAATTTCGTGACTTAATTCAGAAATCTGGTTTCAAGCTAAATTTTTCTGAAAGCACTAGGGAAAACAGCAGATCAGTGACCTGCATTGATAATATTATTACTAACTACATATTTGACAGTGGAAATAAGCACAAATACTGCTTAGACTTGGGTATTTCAGATCACTCAGCTCTGTTTATTGAGCTCCCAAAAGCAAATAACCTAAAGCCTCCAGAAGTGTGTATAAAAAGGGATCTCAGTAAAAGTAAAATGGATTTATTCCGCAGTAAATTAAGTATAATAAGCTGGCCTGTAGACTACAATAGTTCAAGCTCGATAAACTATGACAAATTCTTAAATTGTTTCTTAGAGGTATTTAATGAATCATTTCCTCGTAGATATAAGCAAAAGAAGGTTAATGGTAAACTCAAATGGATTACAACAGGAATAAAGATCTCTAGTGCCAGAAAGAGAGAGCTCCACAATGAGTTAAAATCAAACAGAAATCCAGATTTTGTTATTTATGTCAAACAGTATAAAGCTGTATTTAGGAAAGTTGTAGCGGCAGCTAAAAAAATGGCAAATAATAAATTCATACGAGAACACAGAAATAAGACAAAAGCAGTGTGGTCAGTTGTTCAGTCTGAACTAGGAGCCAAAGTAAAAATTCATGAGATTTTGAAAATTAGACATGAAAATGAAATTATAGTAAACCCTGTTAAGATGTCAAGTTGTTTCAATGAATTCTTCCTAAATGTAGTAAGATCGGATGTGGATATGACATTCTATCAGGGCATCACAAATTTGGAAAACAGCCAGAACACATCTTTTAAACAATTTGAAAAAATAACCCAAAGGGATGTGGAAAAGGAAATATTGTCTCTAAAAAACAAAACCTCACATGGGTGGGATGAAATAACAACATCTGTAATCAAGTATGTGTACGATATTATTTCCCAACCACTGTCAACTATTATAAATCAATCTTATGAACAGGGATGCTTTCCAGAGGTATTGAAATATGGTGAGATCAAACCTCTATTCAAGAAAGGATCGACAGAAGATATGGGGAATTACCGCCCTATCTCTCTCTTGCCGGTCTTCTCTAAAGTGTTTGAAAAGATTGCAGCAAAACAAATTAATAACTTTCTTACTGTAAATGATATAATTTTTAAAAACCAGTTCGGATTCCAACAGGGTAAAAGCACTGCGAATGCTATAAATGAGTTTATCCAAAAAATATGCTCCACGTTAGATAAAGGTAGAAAGGTCACAGGTATATTCTGTGATCTGACTAAAGCTTTTGATTCAGTGAACCATGCATTACTCCTCCACAAATTACAGATGTATGGAATCAGAGACACTGCTTTAAAATGGTTTAGCTCGTACCTGTCAGGTAGGAAACAAAGAGTAATTTTAACTTCAAATGGAACCAATTATTCATCAGACTGGAAAACAGTTCCACAAGGAGTCCCACAAGGTTCGATATTGGGTCCCTATCTGTTTCTTTTTTATGTAAATGACCTACCACTTGCTATTGATGTTCATTCAGTCTTATTTGCTGATGATACATCAGTTCTAATTGAAAATGAGGTATCTGAAAATATTCCAGAAAAAGCCAAAAATACTTTAGAAAAACTTGAATCTTGGTTCTATCAAAATGGACTAAAACTAAATGTAACTAAAACCAAAATGATGCAATTTGAAGCTAAATCAGTAGAAAGGAGTGAAATAAAGATAACTTGCAATGATCAGGATATCACAGAAGCAAACCACGTGAAGTTCTTAGGCCTAAATCTTGACAAAAATTTAAATTGGAAGGTACACATAGATTACTTATCAAATAAACTGAACAACTTAGCATTTGCAATGTGTATTTTGTCAGGTGCCACAAACATGGATACCAGAAAGATAGTTTATCACTGCTACTTTGAGTCAGTTATTCGTTATGGCATAATCTTCTGGGGAAATTCAGCAAATGTCACTAGGCTCCTAGTATTACAAAAGAAAGTAATTAGAAACGTGTGTTGCAAAAAAACGGGAATCCTGTCGACCACTGTTAAAAAATTTAAAAGTACTATCTATCCCCTCACTTTACATATATGAGATGTGGTGTTCCTATATAGAAATCAACATACACTAGACAATTTCCGTTTTGACCACAACTACAGCACTCGCCACAGAGGTAACTTCAAACTTCCAACACATCGTTTAAAACTTTATGCCCAAACGCCAGAGTATATGGGGTTAAAAATTTTCAATAAAATAAAAGGCAGTAATATATTTAAAATGGAGATTGGTTCACTGAAAAGATTGCTCTTTACTCTCCTGGTGGAAAAGTGTTATTATTCTGTCGATGAATTCATTGAGGACAGCTTCACAATCTGAACACAGGGATTGTAATACATTTATTATATTATGTACATGTGTAGCTGTAACTTAGAAATGTAAAATATAATGTAAACTTTTGTATTTCTCTTAAAAAAAGTGAAAAAAGTTTCTTTTGTAAACCTTGACATGTCTCCTGTACATCAAATCAAATGATTTGAAAATTGTATGTAATGAGATGAATAAACCACATAACATAACACATAACATAACTGAAATATGCCCACATTTCTTTGTCTCCGACAATATTCTATACATCTCCATTTCACTTTTCATAAACTTTTGAAGCATATGAAAACATGAACTGATGAATTAGTCATATTAATAAGCACATATGGCATTCAATAACAATATTGATTTATGAGGTGCAATGCTAATCGGGTATCATCTGCACTCTTGCTGTTATATTTATTTCCTCTGATGAAAATAGTTATGCTTTGCTAAGTTTCTCGCAACAGCAATATTTTTATCAGTTACTGCACAGTATGCTCAAAACAGAGCACACCCGTTAAGATTGGTGAGAACTTAGAACACTATGAAACACTATGGAAACAGCAAAATTTACCAAACATCCTAGGCATGTTACCTCATGTAAATAATGAGATTTACACAGCAACAGTACGTACAAAGACTGACTGGTGAACTACAAATGAAGATTTGAGTTCAATATACAATAGCTAGCTGCAAAGTAATCTCATTTAAGCTACAAATAAAATACTGGAGTAGTTAATGAAAATATACTATAAAATGTTAAATTTGCATCTTTTTATTCCTTTTGCACATTATAATCATTTTATGTAAGCAATTATTGTATATCTTAAGTACTTGAAAAATTCTGTCTGCATAATATTCTGCCAACTGAGATCAGAGCAAGAATGTGGCAGCATCTTAACATTTTTTTAATGGAGTCTAAGTGTTTGGGGCCAAGCCTCTTCCTCAAGTTCATGAAGAGTTGGAAATATGCTTGAGCCAGGTCTCAACTATAGTGTGGAAGTTTAAAAAACATCCAATTTGACAATCAAAATGCTACAGTTTTTGTGTGTGGGTACTACCATGCAAAAGCTCAAAGTCAGTAGCAAAGAAACTGGCTCATTCCTTTTGCATCATCAGTCTTTGCATTCTTAATGTTTCAAAGTAGGCTTCAAAATAAATAGTAATGTTCTGTCAAATAAAATTCTTTAGTGACCCAAAAATACAGTACCTATAACATTTCTGGTTGACAGAGCTTAGCAGATCCATTTGGATTTGCTTGACAAGGCAGTATGACCCACACCATTGACTGCTGTGCAGAAAAAAAAAATATAAGAATTGCAACACCCATCTCACAATAAAGAGAACAACAGATCACCCCTACTGGTGTGGCAGTGAACTTCAAATACGGGGATATATGCCATGAAAACCCTTATTCTTGCTTTTCATTTATACTTTATGGGTGGGTCTCAGACTAGTGATAAAGTACACACCTGGAAACATTTTTATAAATCAAATACTAAGGTTAACTACTCGTTACTGGGACTTACAGTCGTAAAAAAAATTTGTAAATGACACTGTGCTTGCTCGTTGACTCAAATTATTTATTTGTAGAACCTATACCTCAATGATGACAGCACGGCAATTGTCAAGTGCAAATAATTGCGCTTTAGCACACGTCACAACCTATACTTTGTGTTCCTGATGATGAATTCTCATGTATTGTACTCTTTGAGTTGCATTTTAAATGTGTTTCTCATATTCCACTTGAATTTCGTTCGCATTTGTAATATTGGATGAAGTAAATGATTTCACATTTGTGTTTGTTTCATATAAAACATTAGCTATTTTAGTCACATGGCGCTGTGTGGACTTGTGTATATTTGTACTACTTACGACTCCACATGTCAACTGCTTGATTCAAATGCATTGTAAGCATATTGTTCATACTCTAATTTATTTTTGCTCACATCCATTTTTCTTCTTCTTTCTTGCATTTAACACAGAACTCAGAAATCGTCGTTGGAGTGGGAGGACAATTCCAGTGCATTCATTACTGCTAAAATGTAAGGTCTGTAGTACCTGATAATAATGCTTAGATGCATTTGCTTAAATATTGTTGTATATTTAGAAAGGTTGCTCAACCATCTCACAAAAATTTGATATTTGCTGGACGAATTTTCTAATATTTGATACGCCAAAAACTTTCCCAGAAAAATTTTATTTTTATAATTCAGAAACAGTGGCCATTTTTGTTTCAGGTCGAAAGCAGTTTTTTTACATTTACAAGAATCTGCAGTTTGTTTTTTTAATTATTCAGTAATGGGTTTTCAAATAAGAAACACTTAGTTCAGCAAATACTGGACTATAAATTAAAACCATTTTCACCTAGCTTAATATATTTCTTAATATATTTTTAATCACTCAGTTATTTATCGCAAATTTACAAAAACTCTATTTCTGAACAGTATTTTTCCAGAGAAGGAGAAATTTCTCGGCCTTAATATTTTTTGTGTTATTACATTACACAGCATAGTTACTGTTTATATAGTCCCACAATGGTGAGAAGCTTACACTTAAATAATACACTGTTTAAAAAAAAAACAGACTTTTTGATGTTTTCATTCTTTGGCCTGCAATATCTTTGTTAGGGGACCAGATAAAAATCTAAGACTTACACACTTCATAGATCTTAAACTTCAGTATAAATTTCAACTTTGAGATTCAATGGAAAGCTATGAAAAAATTAAAAATATGAGTAAAAAATACTTTTCTTTAATATCTGCAATATCTGGACTAATGGAATAACGTATATCAATTATATAATTTAAACACACAAAAAAATTACATGAAATTAAAGTAATAAATGATTATTTGTTGAAACAATTCTCTGCAGAAAGTTACAGCACGGCAGTAGACAGAATATGTAAGTCTGCACAGGCTCACTGAGAAGCCTGTACAAGAAGGAGGAGGAGGAGGAGGAGGAGGAGGAGGAGGAGGAGGAGGACATTAGTGTTTAATGTCCCGTCGACAACGAGGCCATTAGAGACGGAGCACAAGCTCGGATTAGGAAAGGATGGGGAAGGAAGTCGGTCGTGCCCTTTCAGAGGAACCATCCCAGCACTTGCCTGGAGTGATTTTAGGGAAATCACAGAAAACCTAAATCAGGATGGCCGGACGCGGGATTGAACCGTCGTCCTCCCAAATACAAGTCCAGTGTCTAACCACTGCGCCACCTCGCTCGGTCAATGAGCTCTTTAAGTGCAAATGGGATCTCAGTGTCTATTGGTGTTCTTACTAATAAAGCTTGCCACAAAAGTGTGTATGGAGTGTTTCCTAAGGACATTACTTTAATTGAAGATTACAGTGAAGAAGAAAAAGTGTTGTTTTACTTATGAGTTGGCGCAGAGGTTAACTCAACTTTTAAGTACCATGAATTAAATACTTAAAAAATTAATCACATTTTTGGCCAGTCTTGCTTGGAATCTTTTAAGAAACATAAAAAGCTTATAACAAATGGTTTTGGAGAAACAACATTTGATCATTACTCTAAAAATAAAAGCCCTTTTATCAACAAAATACCAAGGAGGTCACTGGATCCAACATGTTATTCTACGATATATTTGTTATTAACAAAGAAAGGGATCATGATAGTTCAGATAAAAAAATTTGTGACTCATCAGAAACAATAAAAAAAAAAAATGGATTTAGCTTGTGAAATCCTATGTGCATCACCTGCTAGTAAAATTAGAAAACTAACTGGAGAAATAAGACCTTTTGCATTGAATGCAGCAACTGATAAAGTGGCAACTTCTGTCACAAAAAGAATTTGGAAGTTTCATTTCAAAAGAATAGTAGCATTAAACCAAATAGAAGTTCTAAAAATTCTCCGACTGAACATGATAATTTGATATAAAAGTCTTATTTCAAACAAAGAGGATAATGTAAAGATTATCAATTTACTGCCAAATTCTTGGAAGTGAGCGAAGTTTAGTGATGAATTTAACCTGTCAGAATCTTTGGTTAAATTAACAGAGCAGATAGTGAAAGAGCAGAAAATTTACATGCATGGCAAAAGAAAAATGCATCTAATTTCATAGATGAAAACACAATCAAAAATGTTATTAGGTTTTTTGAAGATAATAACAACCGTTTGATGCCTGACAAGAAAGATTGTGTTTCTGTGAAAGAAAATGGTACTAATGTTCAAAGACAAAACAGGTTAAAATTGTGTGATTTAAATGAACTATTCACTGGAATCAACAAGGAAAATCCTGACATTAAAATTTGAAGGTCGAAATTTTAAGAGTTGAAACCAAAATGACTTATTGTTGCAGGGCCATCTCGCACCTGTAATGTTTTTGTTTATTTGTATCACCAGAATGTAAAGTTGATGATAGATGGGGCCAAGCTTAGTGTTGCCAGTGGAGACCTTTTAGAAGTTCTCGTTAGCAATATTGACAGTTACAATTGTATGATCATGGGAAAATGTCAAGACTGTCCAGGTAAACAAGCTTTACTTGACATGTTCGAAGAATCTGAAGAAGAAAATTTGATGCCTGAAAATATAGGATTTAACAAAAGATGACAAGACAGAATGGAAATGGTGACAATTATAAAACCATGGGAAGAGTTTTTTGAAGCGTTGGTAGCTAACCTTGAAAACCTGAAAATGCATAATTTTATTGCCAAAGCTCAAAGTAATTTTCTGAAAGACAAAGAGCAAACATGAATGCTTAGTTCTTGCCGAGTTTTCTGAAAACTATTCCTTTGTTGTTCAAGAAGTACCAGGCCACCACTAGATAAACAAGCAGGCCACAGCTCATCTATTTGTGTTCTATTATAAACATCAAGATAAACTGAAGAGTCACAGTTTTTGTGTCATAAGTGATTACCGTGAACACAACGCTACAAAAGTGCATGCTTTTCAACTGCAATTAACGAAGTACATAATACTGCACCTCCCTTCCATAAACAAACTGATCTACTTGTCTGATGGTGCTGCAAAAATAATAATAATAATAATAATAATCCCGTGGAGGCCCGGGAAAAGAATAGGCCTCCGGTATGTTCTGCCAGTCGTAAAAGGCGACGAAAAGAACATACCACTAATAGGGCTAACCCCCCTTTTAGTGTGATTAGTTGTTTCAGGACAGAACTAAAGAAGCCTCGGACAAGCGCCGTCATGGTCGGGGACGACGCTTGAACCCTATGCCCGCCCACAATGGTAACGACACTGCTAGCCAACTGGAAAATGATCCAAATCCAAATAGAGGTGTTTTGCAGGATATGCTTCCTGCAACCACCCTAGAAGGAAAACAAAGACAGAGGATGAGATGGTCAGATGAAGTTAATCGACACCTCACAAACCTAGGAACCAACACAACTGGATACAGATCACAAGTATACACAACATTTATTACCAGATACCCAGAATTAAAATTTTTAACAGAACGACGACTAGCTGATCAGATCCGTGTAATAATCAAAAATAACAGGATACCCCAGTCAGAATTAGAAAACATCAAACAACAAGTACAACAAATACTGGAACAAAATAATGTGCAATCAGAAGAAGAAGAAAATACAGTAATGGACTCAAACATCCCAGAGCAAACAAACAAAGAACAACACACATCAATTAAACAATCAGAGGAAAACGAAATCTTAAGACAGCCACCAGAACAAGCACAAATAGAACACGAAGTGACACAGATGTTAGATATAGAAGAAAAATTTCAGCTGACATATATAGAATACAAAGACACAAGTACAGACATTAGACCATTCTTGCATAGATCACCAAATAACCCGTAAGTTGAAACAACAATAACAACTATCAACACAATCATAACACAACAAAATAAATGAAAATACAACTATGGAAGAGTTACAACTACTGGTTTATATAGGCGCACTCACTACACTAAATATACACACTAGGCAGAGATCAGAACCAACCAACACACAGAAGAAACCCACAAAACCAGCATGGCAACACAGGCTACAGATCAGAATAGGAAAACTGAGAAGAGACATCGGACAGCTAACACAATTTATAGGAAATGAAATATCAGACAAAAAACGAAAAAGGTTAGGTAAAAATCTCACAACAAGAAGCGATAGAGCAATTAGATGAAAAGAAGCAGAAATTACAGGCATTGGCCAAACGACTTAGAAGATGAAAAAAAAAAAAAAGTGAAAATAGATGGAAACAAAACCAAACATTCAACACAAACCAAAAGAAATTTTACCAGACAATAGATAACACACACATTAAAATAGACAATCCACCAAACATAACAGACATGGAACACTTCTGAAGCAACATATGGTCAAACCCGGTACAACATAACAGACATGCACGGTGGATACAAGCAGAAACAGACACATACAAGATGATACCACAAATGCCTGAAGTGATAATTTTGCAACATGAAGTCACCCGAGCAATTAATTCTACACACAATTGGAAAGCCCCTGGAAAAGATAAAATAGCAAATTTCTGGCTAAAGAAGTTCACCTCAACACATTCACATCTAACTAAATTATTTAACAGTTACAATGCAGACCCATACACATTCCCTGATACACTTACACATGGAACAACTTATCTGAAACCTAAAGATCAGGCAGACACAGCAAACCCAGCTAAGTATCGCCCCATAACATGCCTACCAACAATATACAAAATATTAACTTCAGTCATTAAACAGAAATTAATGACACATACAACACAGAATAAAATTATAAATGAAGAACAAAAATGCTGCTGCAAAGGAGCACAGGGATGTAAAGAGCAACTGATAATAGATGTAGAGGTGACATATGAAGCTAAAACTAAACAAAGGTCGCTACACTACGCATACATTGATTACCAAAAAGCTTTTGATAGTGTACCCCACTCATGGTTACTACAAATATTGGAAATATACAAAGCAGATCCTCAATTGATACAATTCCTAAACATAGTAATGAAAAATTGGAAAACCACACTTAATATCCAAACAAATTCAAATATCATCACATCACAGCCAATACAGATTAAGCGTGGAATATACCAAGGAGACTCATTAAGTCCTTTCTGGTTCTGCCTTGCTCTGAACCCACTATCCAACATGCTAAGTAATACAAATTATGGATACAATATTACTGGAACTTACCAACACAAAATCACACATTTGCTATACATGGATGACCTAAAACTACTGGCAGCAACAAATCAACAACCCAACCAATTACTAAAGATAACAGAAGTATTCAGCAATGATATAAATATGGCTTTTGGAACAGACAAATGTAAGAAAAATAGCATAGTCAAGGGAAAACACACTAAACAAGAAGATTACTTATTGGATAACCACAGTGACTGCATAGAAGCGATGGAAAAAACAGATGCCTATACATATCTAGGATACAGACAAAAAATAGGAATAGATAATACAAATATTAAAGAAGAACTAATAGAAAAAATAGACAAAGACTAACAAAAATACTGAAAACAGAATTGACAGCAAGAAACAAGACAAAAGCTATAAATACTTATGCTATACCAATATTGACCTACTCATTTGGAGTAGTGAAATGGAGTAGTGAAATGGAGTAACACAGACCTAGAAGCACTCAATACACTTACACGATCACAATGCCACAAATATAGAATACATCACATACATTCAGCAACAGAAAGATTCACATTAAGCAGAAAGGGAGGAGGAAGGGGATTTATCGACATAAAAAACCTACATTATGGACAGGTAGACAATTTAAGAAAATTCTTTATAGAACGAGCAGAAACTAGCAAAATACACAAAGCAATCACTCATATAAATACATCGGCTACACCACTGCAATTTCATAACCACTTCTACAACCCTTTAGATCACATAACATCAACAGGTACAGAGAAAGTAAATTGGAAAAAGAAAACACTACATGGCAAGCACCCGTATCATCTAACACAGCCACACATCGATCAAGACACATCCAACACATGGCTAAGAAAACGCAATATATACAGTGAGATGGAAGGATTCATGATTGCAATACAGGATCAAACAATAAACACCAGATATTACAGCAAGCATATTATTAAAGATCCCAATACCACAACAGGTAAATGCAGACTTTGCAAACAACAATAGAAACAGTAGATCACATCTCAAGCGGATGTACAATACTAGCAAATACAGAATACACCACAAAACATGACAATGTAGCAAAAATAATACATCAACAACTTGGCATACAACATAAACTAATAAAACAACACGTTCCCACATACAAGTATGCACCACAAAATGTACTGGAGAATGATGAATACAAATTATCCTGCAACAGAACCATTATAAAAGATAAAATGACACCACATAACAAACCTGACATCATACTCACCAGTAAAAAGAAGAAATTAACACAACTAATCAAAATATCCATACCCAATACAACAAATATACAGAAGAAAACAGGAGAAAAAATTGAAAAATTCATCCAACTGGCTGAGGAAGTCAAGGACATACCAATTATACTATAAACTACAGGAGTCATACCACACAATATCCACAAGTACATCAACACAATACAGCTACATACAAACGTATATATACAACTACAGAAATCGTTAATTATTGATACATGTTCAATTACCCGAAAGTTCCTAAATACAATGTAACATATTCCGTACAGTTAAAAGGAAGTCACACTTGATCAAGGTCTGCGTCACTTTCCATTTTTAACCAGACGTAACGCTTGAGAAAGGAAAGAAGATATTATTATTATTATTACCATTTCTTTACTTTCTCAGACTTTTTAGAAGTCTGGTTAAGAATGGAGTGACGCGGACCTTTATCAAGCGTCACTTCCTTTTTGCTGTACGGTACATGTTATATTGCATTTAGGAACTTTCGGGTAATTGAACATGTATCAATAATTACGGATTTCTGTAGTTGTATATATGTGTTTGGATGTAGCTGTATTGCATTGATGTACTGGTGGATATTGTGTGGTATGACTCCTGTAGTTGATACTATAATTGGTATGATGTCAACTTTATCCTGATGCCACATGTCTTTGACTTCCTCAGCCAGTTGGATGTATTTTTCAATTTTTTCTCCTGTTTTCTTTTGTATATTTGTTGTATTGGGTATGGATATTTCGATTAGTTGTGTTAATTTCTTCTTTTTATTGGTGAGTATGATGTCAGGTTTGTTATGTGGCGTTGTTTTATCTGTTATAATGGTTCTGTTCCAGTATAATTTGTATTCATCATTCTCCAGTACATTTTGTGGTGCATACTTGTATGTAGGAACTTGTTGTTTTAAAAGTTTATGTTGTAAGGCAAGCTGTTGATGTATTATTTTTGCGACATTGTCATGTCTTCTGGGGTATTCTGTATTTGCTAGTATTGTACATCCGCTTGTGATGTGATCTACTGTTTCTATTTGTTGTTTACAAAGTCTGCATTTATCTGTTGTGGTATTGGGATCTTTAATAATATGCTTGCTGTAATACCTGGTGTTTATTGTTTGATCCTGTATTGCAATCATGAATCCTTCTGTCTCACTGTATATATTGCCTTTTCTTAGCCATGTGTTGGATGCGTCTTGATCGATGTGTGGCTGTGTTAGATGATACGGGTGCTTGCCATGAAGTGTTTTCTTTTTCCAATTTACTTTCTTCGTATCTGTTGATGTTATGTGGTCTAAAGGGTTGTAGAGGTGGTTATGAAATTGTAGTGGTGTAGCCGATGTAGTTATATGAGTGATTGCTTTGTGTATTTTGCTAGTTTCTGCTCGTTCTATAAAGAATTTTCTTAAATTGTCTACCTGTCCATAATGTAGGTTTTTTATATCGATAAATCCCCTTCCTCCTCCCTTTCTGCTTAATGTGAATCTTTCTGTTGCTGAATGTATGTGATGTATTCTATATTTATGGCATTGTGATCGTGTAAGTGTATTGAGTGCTTCTAGGTCTGTGTTACTCCATTTCACTACTCCAAATGAGTAGGTCAATATTGGTATGGCATAAGTATTTATAGCTTTGGTCTTGTTTCTTGCTGTCAATTCTGTTTTCAGTATTTTTGTTAGTCTTTGTCTATATTTTTCTTTTAGTTCTTCTTTAATATTTGTATTATCTATTCCTATTTTTTGTCTGTATCCTAGATATTTATAGGCATCCGTTTTTTCCATCGCTTCTATGCAGTCGCTGTGGTTATCCAATATGTAATCTTCTTGTTTAGTGTGTTTTCCCTTGACTATGCTATTTTTCTTACATTTGTCTGTTCCAAAAGCCATACTTATATCATTGCTGAATACTTCTGTTATCTTTAGTAATTGGTTGAGTTGTTGATTTGTTGCTGCCAGTAGTTTTAGATCATCCATGTATAGCAAATGTGTGATTTTGTGTGGGTATGTTCCAGTAATATTGTATCCATAATTTGTATTATTTAGCATGTTGGATAGTGGGTTCAGAGCAAGGCAGAACCAGAAAGGACTTAATGAGTCTCCTTGGTATATTCCACGGTTAATCTGTATTGGCTGTGATGTGATATTATTTGAATTTGTTTGGATATTAAGTGTGGTTTTCCAATTTTTCATTACTATGTTTAGGAACTGTATCAATTTAGGATCTATTTTGTATATTTCCAATATTTGTAGTAACCATGAGTGGGGTACACTATCAAAAGCTTTTTGGTAATCAATGTATGCATAGTGTAGCGACCTTTGTTTAGTTTTAGCTTGATATGTCACCTCTGCATCTATTATCAGTTGCTCTTTACATCCTCGTGCTCCTTTGCAACAGCCTTTTTGTTCTTCATTTATAATTTTGTTCTGTGTTGTATGTGTCATTAATTTCTGTTTAATGACTGAAGTTAATATTTTGTATATTGTTGGTAGGCATGTTATGGGGCGATATTTAGCTGGGTTCGCTGTGTCTGCTTGATCTTTAGGTTTCAGATAAGTTATTCCATGTGTAAGTGTATCAGGGAATGTGTATGGGTCTGCAATGTAACTGTTAAATAATTTAGTTAGATGTGAATGTGTTGAGGTGAACTTCTTTAACCAGAAATTTGCTATTTTATCATTTCCAGGGGCTTTCCAATTGTGAGTAGAATTAATTGCTTGGGTGACTTCATGTTGCAAAATTATCACTTCAGGCATTTGTGGTATCATCTTGTATGTGTCTGTTTCTGTTTGTATCCACCGTGCATGCCTGTTATGTTGTACCGGGTTTGACCATATGTTGCTCCAGAAGTGTTCCATGTCTGTTATGTTTGGTGGATTGTTTATTTTAATGTGTGTGTTATCTATTGTCTGGTAAAATTTCTTTTGGTTTGTGTTGAATGTTTGGTTTTGTTTCCTTCTATTTTCACTTTTTTTGTATCTTCTGAGTCGTTTGGCTAATGCTTGTAATTTCTGCTTCTTTTCGTCTAATTGCTCTGTCGCTTCTTGTTGTGAGATTTTACCTAACCTTTTTCGTTTTTTTTCCGAGATTTCATTTCTTATAAATTGTGTTAGCTGTCCGATGTCTTTTCTCATTTTTTCTATTCTGATCTGTAGCCTGTGTTGCCATGCTGGTTTTGTGGGTTTCTTCTGTGTGTTGGTTGGTTCTGATCTCTGTCTAGTGTGTATATTTAGTGTAGTGAGTGCTCCTATATAAACCAGTAGTTGTAACTCTTCCATAGTTGTGTTTTCATTTATTTTGTTGTGTATGATTGTGTTGATAGTTTTTATTGTTGTTTCGACTTGTGGGTTATTTGGTGGTCTATGCAAGAATGGTCTAATGTCTGTATTTGTGTCTTTGTATTCTATATATGTTAGCTGAAATTTTTCTTCTATATCTAGCATCTGTGTCACTTCGTGTTCTATTTGTGCTTGTTCTGGTGGCTGTCTTAAGATTTCGTTTTCCTCTGATTGTTTAATTGGTGCGTGTTGTTCTTTGTTTGTTTGCTCTGGGATGTTTGAGTCCATTACTGTATTTTCTTCTTCTTCTGATTGCACATTATTTTGTTCCAGTATTTGTTGTACTTGTTGTTTGATATTTTCTAATTCTGACTGGGGTATCCTGTTATTTTTGATTATTACACGGATCTGATCAGCTAGTCGTTGTTCTGTTAAAAATTTTAATTCTGGGTATCTGGTAATAAATGTTGTGTATACTTGTGATCTGTATCCAGTTGTGTTGGTTCCTAGGTTTGTTGCTTGGTAATAACAGAACATGAGGTGTCGATTAACTTCATCTGACCATCTCATCCTCTGTCTTTGTTTTCCTTCTAGGGTGGTTGCAGGAAGCATATCCTGCAAAACACCTCTATTTGGATTTAAATCATTTTCCAGTTGGCTAGCAGTGTCGTTACCATTGTGGGCGGGCATAGGGTTCAAGCGTCGTCCCCGACCATGACGGCGCTTGTCCGAGGCTTCTTTAGTTCTGTCCTGAACCAACTAATCACACTAAAAGGGGGGTTAGCCCTATTAGTGGTTTGTTCTTTTCGTCGCCTTTTACGACTGGCAGAACATACCGGAGGCCTATTCTTTTCCCGGGCCTCCATTATTATTATTATTATTATTATTATTATTATTATTATTATTATTATTCACCACCACCACCACCACCACCACCACCTCCAACAACAACAACAACGCCTTTCACATAAAGGACTCTGGACTTTATGCCAAATGGCAGTGTTTTGCATCATGCCGTGAGAAGAATGCATGCAAAGATTTCAAGGGCATAACAAAGTGAGCTGACACAAAAGTTAGGGTGCAATGGACTTATGAGAGCCAGATCTTGACAACTGAAGAAATGTTTAAATTCTGTAAGGAACTGGTAAAAGGGATTACCACCGTTTTTGCAAAATGTGAGGAGATACATGAACTCTATGCCAATGTTTTTGAAGAAAGCATCAACACATGTCAGAAGATTAAAGGCACCCAGTCTTTCCATTGTTTTGTACCTATGTCAAAAAAACTTGCTCAAGTGTAAGTTCGCATCAACATCCCCTGGTAGTGAACATCAGTGAGGAAAACTTACCACTAACACTTCAAAATAAGGACATAGTGGCTTGTGTTTATGGCGAACAGTGGTGGATTTTTGAAGTTGATAATATTGATTGTCAAAACCAAGATGTGCATGTCATATTTTACCATCCACCAGGACTTTAAAAAAAGTTGGAAAGTATCAACTCTGGAAGCCCGTTAAAATTGTACTGAAGAAGCTGTCTCCCCTTGAATTTATGACCGTGACTGGGCGAACTTTTAACCTAACACCCAAACTGAGTGAAGAAATTTCTGTTGTTCAGAGAAAAATGTACTAAAAACAAATAAGGTGAGAACAAGATGATGTAATTAGCTCACTCATTTTTTTTTAAAGTGATCATAGACTTTTTTAAATTATGTCAGTGATACAATTTTATGCATTAGTCCAGATATTGCAGGTATTAAGAAACTTATTTTGGACTCATATTGGTAATTTTTTTGTAACTTCCCATTGGCTCTCAAAGCTGAAATTTATACTGAAGTTTGATATCATAAAGATCTATTAAGTGCATGATTTTCAGATTTTTATCTGGTCCCTAACAGAGATATTGCAGGCCAAAGAATGAAAAAATTAAGAAGTGTAAACTTCTCACCATTAATCTTCATAAATAGTAACTATACTGTGTAGTTTAACAGCACAATAAATATTAAGGCTGAGAAATTACTCCTTTGGAAAAATACCATCCAAAAACTCAATTTTTTCATATGTGACCAATAAATTTCAGCCACTAAAAGTTGTTATGGAATACATTTAGCTAGGTGATCATGGTTTTAATTTATAGTCCAGTGTGTGCTGAACTAAATGCTTCTTATTTGAAAGACCTGCGGCAACCCATTACTGAATAATTCAAAAAACTGCAAATGCTTGTAACTGCAAAAAACCGCTTGGGGCCTGAAATAAAAATAGTGGTTGTTTCTAAATAATAACCAATAAAAAAATTTTTTTAAGTATTTTTGAGGCCATCAAACATGAGGGAATTCAGCCAGTGAATATGAATATTTTATAAGGTGGTCAAGCAATCAGTGCTGGACCACTTTGAATGGATTGAGCCATTTGCAACGAAAAATGCTCTAGGCACAAAGACTACAAAGCGTACTTACTGGCAAAAGAAGCAATACCATTCAAAGCAGAATTACAGACTCATTCCATGACAATAAGTAATAAAAATGAATAGCAATTCTGTCAAAAGCTGTGAACATGGAGTTCTCCATTAAATGCGAAGAAGTGTTGCGGGGTTGGGGGTCGAACCCGAGACTCTGGATGGCTGAGCTGAAGCTGGGACCCACCACGCCGTATTTCGTCAAGAGGCCGAGCAAGTTCAATAGCATTGAGGGGCAGTGCAGAGTGATACAGTGGTATTCGGTAGCATTTCTTTATTCGGCTAATTTACAGTATTCAATGGGTGCAGCATAGTGTCGGCGTGCCACGAGTCCAGCCGGCTCAGCAACACCTGGTATGCTGACGCTGCTGCTGTTGTCATAAAGGATGCTCAGCTGGTAGTCGGCAACACACTGCACAGTTGCCGCCCGCCGATGCGTCGCACCTTGCGCCGCTAGCTACCCACGATTCCCGAGACTGCTTCAGTCCCTGGTCTTCGCCACCCTCTGCGCCATTTGGCTTGCTCTGTCTGACCATGGGACGAAGGTGGATGTAGTGATCACCCGTGGCCCTTGGGCTGCCACTGCTCCCAGGACAGGACCGGACTCAAACCCACACCCTGCTGGATGCAGTGCCGCAACTTGCCGCTTGCTTGCCAGATGGCAACACTCGCCATTGTCCATGGCCCGCGTCAGCACTGCTGCGCCTCCTGCAGTGTACGCCTTGCCCAGACCCCTGTACGCCAGGTGGGAAGCGAACATGGCCCGTAGACTGGAGTGGAACCAAGTCCCTCCTGGACCTGCTGAAGACCGCTGTCACTGCCCTCTTTCAGGCAGACCGTGTCATCTCCAAGTACCAGGCTGCCGTTCCATCCCACCCCAGTGTTGTGTCACCGGGGGGTAGAATATAGCCCGAACAAGTACATAGAAACGAAGTACGAGTTATGTAAACTACTTCTAACATTGGTGCCAGACTGGCCCCTGTAAGTGTAGACCAGCACAGGTCCGTCCCGATGCTCGACTGACCTGGCACACTCACTTGGCTAAAACTTCCCATCTATTTATATTGGTTTTCCTCTCACTTCTGACATAGTGGCAGAGAGAGACAAACTATGGCAGGGATAAATTCCCACACGTCAGCCACTTACAAATAGCCCTCCTGGCTCTGGCCTAGTGCCCCGCCTCACACATCGCAATAAGTTCAAGCAATGCTGCGGTTTCCTGCCCCGTTGTTGCACCACTCAAAACAAATCGTGCGTGCAGTACTGCCATCACAGATCCGTGCCCACAAGTGCCACGTTTACCTTGTATGGCCTGCTGGCTGTTGACATGTTCCCACACTGCCAGCGGCCCCAGATTTCATCGCCCAACCGCTCCTTCATTGAATTTTGATAAAATTTCCCTTTCCCTTGACTAGGACTGTCTATAGCACAGCACACCTCCCTCCTTTCAAAAAGATTCATCCCAAATCGAGATAAAACAGACGTGGCATGTGGCTGCGTAAACATACCTTGTTCACAAAACTTACATTCTACAGACTAAAACTAATGAGAACATCAAAACATTAACTCTACACCTATACACTGTTTACACTGGTTACCCATGCTGTTAGCAACTGATGCGTTGGCACCTCCTCCACTGGTATACGTTTCCACATTCTCCACAAAGCTACTTAAAAAAATATTTTTTTGAAAAACGGCACACCCTGTGGCTGAAATGCTCACTGTCATTATCCTGTTGCTCCAATGCTGTTCTAACATTCGAACATGCTCCTACACTTTATTAACTGTGATAGATCCTTCCGGTGCATTAATAAAGGAATGCAATGTTTCCAAAAACTCTGGGTTTAACGTGGAGTTCAAATATGTCAGATTCTGTACTGGTAATATCTCCAGAACCCTTTCCGGATAAAACAACGTTCCCTGTGACAAAGTTAAAGCTGTTTCACCTGTATGTAATGCTGTAAGACAGAAATCCTCCCCCACAATCTCACAAACTGTACCATTTATAATTATTCCACTTTCCTGCAGTTGCAACCTCCTTATTTTATCAGCTGTCTGATTGGTACAGCAAGTGACCGTCACCCATATCGGCGTAAATAACAAATATAACCAGTGCCTCCCTACCTTCTGGAAGTAGGAATGTGTCGATAACACCTCTTTCTCACAAAATGAGCCATTTGTAATCCCCAAGTACAATCCAACTTCACATGTACTACTATCAAAAAAAAAACTGGCCGATTAGGGCAAATCATCACTTGTCCCTGTGAAGAAAAGGAACGAAATGTGCGTGTATCACCCCTTTCCACTACAAGTTGCCACAACATCGTATGACATCCTCAAAAATTCCCAATACTTCACTCTGCCCCTATCAAATTCTCTGGAGAGGAAAAAACGATTGATCGCCGCCGCCCCCCCCCCCCCTCGCACGCACGCACGCACGCACGCACGCACGCACGCACGCACGCACACACACACACACACACACACACACACACACACACACACACACACACACAAAAGCAAATTATCCCTTGAAACAAAAACACAAAATGTAAAAATGCCATACAATATTACACATATAATACTTTACTCCCTCTGTGACCGTAACGCATACGGTACGTTATGTGTCCGCTGTTGTCATTCCCCCAAGACCACCTCCTTCCATTTGCTTTGCCTAGACTCTGCAATCGGGTCACTTCCTTGTAATTGAGATAATCTGTCCACCATTCCTTTAAAAGGCTTTACTCTACTCTTGTGGATAATGGATGTTTTTGTTGGCAGCTGCACTTTAACATTCACAGGCATAGTCATCTCTACAACCTAGTATGGTCTGTGGTACTTCGTCAAGAATTTTTTCTTCTTTCCCTTAGGTGTATATGGATTCGTAATCAGTACCCATTGACCTACCCTGTACTGTGGTAAAGGTTCCAACCGCTTATTCAGTTCTTCCTGCCTCTCTAACGCTTTCGTATTGGCCTTCTGTACCCTCTTCCAGACTTCGGGTACTGTTTGTGCAAATTCCCTCACTGCGTCCCCTTTAGCTCCCGATTTTGGACATAGAACATCAAATGGTGATGGCATCCTTCTTCCACAGACCACCTCAAACAGTGACATTCCAACCACGAATGTCTTTTAGTGTTGTAACTCGATACCAGGTATGAAAGATAAACGTCCCAGTTATCATGGTTTCCATTCACATAATAACTTAGCGTTTTCGAAATTGTGCTATGTACTCCCTCCGTTCTCCCATTTGGCTGCGGATGAAATGGACTGGTCTGTAATTTTTTAATTCTCAATAAACAACACAACTGTGACATTAATTCGGGCATGAAGTTCGTTCCCTGATCCATAATTAGGATATCAGGCACCCCAAACTTCAATAACCAGTTACTCACTACAGCTTGTGCTACTGTACTTGCCTGCTGGTCTGGTATTGCAACCATGGATAGAAACCGCGAAAAGTGATCAATTATAGTTAAAACGTAACAATTCCCTGCCGGTGTTTTCTTGTATGGCCCGCAGATGTCTAGCCCGACAAACTCTAATGATTTCAAAGCCTCCGGTAACCGTTGCAATGGAATTCTTGCGCGCGTCACATCTGCTCGCTGCGCACACGACACACAATTTGCTACATATTGTTCCACATCCCTTCTCCGAGAGTGCCACCAAAATCTTTCTGCAACTTGTCTTCCCGTTGCTCAACGACCACCATGCCCCGAGAGCACATTATCATGGGCCTGCTTTAACACTTCCTCTATCAAACCTGTGGTACACACCTGGTAACTCTACACAATGAAATTTCCCTCCACAATGAAATGTGGTTGAGTTCTAAAACTCTGTCATTCCTCATCCTCTGCTTGTGCCCTTTGCCATTCCGCGACACTCTTACTCTAATTTTCAACTTAATGCATCTGGATTCCCGTGTTTCTTCCCTGGCTTATGAATCACTTCAGCATCAAACTCACTTAATTTTAGAGCCCACCGTGTTAATCAACTAGAAGGATCCTTGAGTCCCAGTAACCATCTCAACGCTGGATGATCCGTCACAACCTTAAACTTCCTACCATAAAGGTAACAACAAAAATACATCACTCCATATATTACAGCCAACATCTCCTTTTCCGTTGTGGAATAATTCCGCTCTGCCCTATTTAACTGTCTAGCTGTTCTATAAACTCCTCTGGTAACGGTTGCATGTGATGTGCTATCCTATATGGTATCCTAAACATTGGTGTATTATCCTCCGTTGTGATGTGATGCTTCGTAATTGGTGTTGCCAGTAACCTACCCTCCATTCCAAATAAATTGCTAAATGTTAATAACAATTCCTCCAATGCGACCCTGTAGTCTCCCTGCAAATGCTACAGTTTTCACCTTGATTGCGCTGCATCGACGTTTTGCTTATGCCTCACCTCTAAATCCTCCCTATCGAGGCCATCTTCATCAAAAACACCAAACGTGGCCAATAATAACCCTTTCGACAAGCTAACATCTGCTCTGCTGAAGTTATCTATACTTACAGGAACCCTATAATCTCCTTCCACATAACTTGCGTGAGCTAAACTCCTCCACACAAAACAGTGTGCATTATCCAACTCCTCACTATTCGAGAGTAGCTCCACCATGTACAACATCTCCTTTGGCAAGTCCGTATTTATCAAAACCTAAACTACCGTCCCTGTACCTGCCGGTATGTTATCCTGCTGATCGACCTTTAATGAATCCGTTCGCAGTTTAGCTGGCATCACCTTCATGTTAAGTGCGCCTTGCGACATTCGTCCATTTGCAACCGTTTCCCCCATGCAAAACATTGTTCCACCGAGTTCCACAGTTTGTTGTCAAAGATCTGTCTTTGCACAATATTTGTCAAGGAAGTCCAGTCCAAGAATTACCAAATACCCCTCACCTATACATGGTAACACCTCTACCTGCTCACTAAACTTAGTTCCTGCGATCACGAATTGAAGTACCGTCGTACCCAATGACTCCATTTTATTATCTCCCACCCCACGTAACCTATAACGTGGCGATTCCAGCCTTCTCCTGCTAACCAGGTCTAGACTAGTAACAGACACGTGTGCCCCCGTGTCAACCAGAAACCTTTGTTCCCTTCCGTTCACCAAGCCTAATAAGCAGCATTCCGTGTGCGCACCTACAAGCGCATTACCTAATTTCACTGGGACTGACCTCCGACAGTTGAAGCAATCAAGTTCTCTTTAACTTTATCCATATTTTGCAGCTTAAAACTTGACTGTATTCAAAACATTGGAAGTATGAATTAAACAACGCCTTCAGTCACAACTTTTTCGTGTTTTATTAACTACATGATGCATTTCGGACCCTGTGGGTCCATCGTCAGGTGTACTTTGTTTTAATACATGTTTTAATACGTGTTTTATTTCTTCACCTGAATGAGGTGAAATGCATATTCCTGTCATGAAAAGGTTTAATGTTAGGTTATGAATTTCACAAGTCGAATGCAGAAAATACATGCAAAATAGTGGAAAATGAACAGTGTAAACTTACCACATACTCCAAGGAAAGCATTCTCAACGTTTTAGTATTGGTAAACATTCTTTTCTCCATTGTTTCATCACATGTCACTTCATTCAGTATGTACATTCAGGATATACAGCCTGAATGAAGTGACATGTGACAAAACGACGGAGAAACAAATGTTTGCCGGTACTAAAACATTGAAAATGCTTTCCTTGGATTATGTGGTAAGTTTACACTGTTCATTTTCCACTATTTTGCACATATTTTCCGCATTCGACTTACGAAATTCATAACCTAACATTAAACCTTTTCGTGACAGGAATATGCATTTCACCTCATTCAGGAGAATAAATAAAACACGTATTAAAACAAAGTACACCTGACCATGGACCCACAGAGTCCGAAATGCATCGTGTAGTTAATAAAACACGAAAAATTTGTGACTGAAGGTGTTTTTTAATTCATATCTCCAAATCAAGTTCTCGTTTAACAGCTGCTGCCACCGAGGTTTCCCCCTACTTTTACTCCTGCAGTTCACTGCCCGGTGACCCATTTGCCCACATGAGTAACACCACAACTGATGCTGACACTGCCTCCTAATATGCCCTATCTGGCCACAACCAAAACACTTAATTTCCGCTACCAGGATTATGCTCCACCCTTTGCTTCGTCGCGTATTCTACTTCCTTTAAGTATGTGGCAATCCTTAGAGCCACCGCACAATCACTGAGATTCTTCACTCTCACCCAATGAGACATCTAATAACTTCAAGCTACTCTGCAGTTTCCTGCCTCGTTGTTGCACCACTCAAAACAAATCGTGCATGCAAGATCGCCATCGCGTTCCGTGCCCGCGAGTGGTATGTTGACCTTTTCTGGCCTGCTGGCTGTCGACTGTTCCCACACACTGCCAGCAGCCCCAGATTTCATTGCTCAACCACGCCTTCATTGAATTTTGATAATATTTCTCTTTCCCTCGACTAGGAATGACACTAGCGCTGCAGAAGTATGGAAAATGTTTGGTTGTTGGAGTTAAAGGGACCAAACTGCGATGTCATCAGTCACTTCATCCAGTATGTATCGAATCAGGATAACCCTCAGAAGGAGGATACAAAAGACAAATCCCGGGAAGTTCAAGTGTAAGTAAGATACAATAAGACAGAGATAAAACCAAGGTAAAGTAACAGAGGAGTGAAATGGGGTAACGTGGGTGAGCTGCTCTGTCCAGTGCAGTTGGAGGTCACCGGAGCATGGTATCTGGTGTGATACATACCCTCTGCATCCCACCAGCACCATCTCACAGTCCTTTACCCCACAGAAATAAGCAACAGGGACAGGATGGTGAAAGTTTAGGAAAGATAAAACATTAAAAATGGCAAACATAAAAGAAAAATGAGAATAAAAATGTGGGAAGGGTAAAGGCCAGATGCTACCACCAAGCAAGGACCACCATGGGACCCCTGGGCGAGAGCAGGCAAGAGGTGTCCCTCCAAACCCTCAGGCAGTCAATGAAGCCAAAGTGCCTACCTAACAGAGATGAGAAGAAACCACCTTTGCAGATGAAATGTAAAACTAGATCAGCTGCTTTTACATTATCTGCTAACACCAGAGGTAGCGTGTCAAGAAGTTTAAGATATTGCTGCAAAGCAGTCAAATTTGGACAGTCCAGTAGGATGTGGGCCACCATCAGGCGGGCACCACATCAGCAGTAATGCAGGTCCCACATTGGAGAATGTGGCTGTTGATCAGCTAAATGTGGCAAATGCATAGCTAACAAAGCACAGTGGATTCCCTGCGAGAAGTGGGAAGGGAAGACTGCCACATGGTCATGGTCTAGTTTATTCCTCTCAGTTCAGCGAGTCCAGGGCAAACCATTACAAGTTCCTTAGATCCAACAAATGGTGGTGTAGAGTCAACCGAAGATCGAGTTCCGAGACCCCCCCCCCCCCCCCCCCATTTCCAAAATCAGCATCCCGGTAATCAACTTTGCCAATCAGTTGGCAGGTTCATTCCCTGAGATCCCAACATGTCCAAGGGTCCAAACAAAGACGACCGGCTGTCCAGTTTGATGGAGGTCAGAAAGAACATCATGGATGGTCGTGACTAATGAGTGATGAGAGTAGCACTAGGCTATAACAATATGGCTGCTCAGGGAGGCTCTGCAAATTAGAAGCAACTTGCAGGTGCAACAATGAGCATGGCTAAGGGCTCAGTTGATGCCCACCAATTCAACAGTGCAGACACTGTAGCCATTTGGCAAGGAGTGTAGATCACTGCACCTTGCATGTGTATATACAAAACCTGTTCGTCCAATGACTATTAAACAGTCACTATATACCACTTCCAAACCTGGTAATGCATTGAGGACAGCCAGGAAGATGTGGCGAAACACTATAGTGTCAACTGAATTGTTTGGTTCAAAGGATAAATCAAGACAGATTCAAGATAAGGGTATATGTTATGGGGGACCACATGATTGCTCCCCGACATGAGGTGACAGTGGGGGAAGTTTGAGTCTAGAGCAGAGTAGTTTGGGCGCTTAGGGGAGCTGTGAACATGTATACCACAATTGAGTAGCTGTTGCT
This sequence comes from Schistocerca nitens, assembly GCF_023898315.1. NCBI lineage: Eukaryota > Metazoa > Arthropoda > Insecta > Orthoptera > Acrididae > Schistocerca > Schistocerca nitens. The sequence goes on along the minus strand of NC_064616.1, from coordinate 620,050,319 downwards.
GGCACCTGATATGTAGTGCAAAGACCCCAGCCTACATGAGAAGACTGTTTACAGAATTTACAGAACTAGTTCAAAAGGCTCCTGTTCCAAGTTGGACCCCACAGTGGTGTATCGGGTCTAGTGACCACGATGCTTTGGGCGATGTTGAATCATATGCCAGACACTCATAATTTAGACAGGACAGAAGCAGGGCTTTGTACAACTGCAGGAGGGTAGTGAAGCCTGCACGCCAGCTAGTGTTGCTGAGCCAGTGAGGTATATTAAGGTGTAGCCAGCACCTTCGCTTGAGTTGCCAAAGAGGGGGAAGATATATAAACCGGACATTAAAGACTAGTACAGAAAGCAAAAAGTCTCATCCCCATTGAATAACTGCACGTTGAGATAAAGTTCTGGTTGTGGGTAAACAGTACAACAGTGATGAAAAAGCATGATGGAAAACTGAAAACCATAGGTGAAGGCCCACGATTGTGACTTTTGAATGGCATCCTGCAGTCAGCGCTCAGCAACACCCACACTCGAGGAGCAATAGTAGAAGCAGAAATCATCAGCATACTGAAGAACCCACAGCTGCTGCTAGACCGTTGATCGCCACTAACAAGAGAGGGACACTTACCACAGAGCCCTGCAGGATCCCTTCTCTTGGGTATAGGGGTGCTGTGGGAAGCACCAACTCAAATGTGGAAAATACTGTGCGACAAGAGGTTCTGGACAAAAATCTGAAGCGGACCGCAGAGACCTCTCATGTAAGGTGGTGAGGATGTGGTGTTGCCATGTGACGTCACAATCAGAAAACGGCAATAATGTGTTAATGTTGGTCAAAGTTGTCTCCATGGCAGACTCCAGACAAACAAAATTAACAACAGTGGAATGGCAGTAGCAGAAACCACCTTGGGATGGAGCCAGAAGGCCCCGAGACTCAAGGAGCCAACACAGCAGCCGGCTCACCTGTGTTCAGGTAACTTGCAGACTATATGGATGAGGCTAATTGGGCGATAGCTGTCCATCTCTAGGGAATGCTTACCCAGTTTCACTACCACAATGATGATGCTTTCCCGCCATTGAGAAGGGAGCTCACCCTCGCTCCAGATACGGTAAAAGATGGTAAGATGATGATGCTGCCAATCCACTAATAGGTGTTGGAGCATTTGGTTGTGGATGTGGTCTGGTCCTGGGGCTGTATAAGGCAAAGAGCTAGGGAACTGAAGAATTTCCACTCACTGAATGGAGCATTATCGAACCCCAGGTGGCATGTACTGAAAGAAAACTGCAGTGGCTCAATCTGCTGTTTAAGGATACAAAAGCCAGGTTGATAGTTCTCATATACATAATAGGCTCTAAGCATAATTCAGACTAAAATGTTCAGCTACAGCACCTGGGTCAGTGAAAACAGTGCCATTCAAGGAAATGCCAAGTACACCTGCAGAAGACTGGTATTTATAGAGGAATTGGATCTTCAATAAAATTAGAAGGAAGGTCAGTGTTGGCCATAATTTTGATGATTTATTAACAGAAAAATCTATTTTCGATCACATAATGATGATCTTCAGTGCTGAAAGTTAAAAAATTTTCACATAGTGATCAGTCAATAAGAAACAAAAGACCACAAATACACCTGAGTATAAACCAACTATTGGTAAGAACACACCTTTAGCATACAAATTAAAGCTCATACACACTGGTGTCTAGTTATTAGCACTAACAGAAGCTATGAAACGATCACAATAACTGAAGCGGCTTATGTGTGCCACCTGTAACGCAGGTTACATAGGACAATCTGGAAGGAAATTAGAAACGAGGTTCCGTGAACACACAGCACTTGAAAGGAAAGATACTGAGGAAAAATCGAATTTTGCGGCCCATCTGATAGCTACTGGACATACAACCCCAGATTTGACATCTCAATTGAAGTTGTTGCATAAGGGCGAAAAGGGACACTTTCCTGACCTTATGGAAGAGATGGAGATTTTTTGCCTTCAGAAATCTCCAGATATTGCGTTACTTAACGAACAAACAATTTCGAGAAGCATGCACTTTTGGGAATGCTTCCCTGTGTAAAAAAGCTGACAACTAATGGCCGGTTATCACAATTGGCAATCCAAAATCAATCACTTGTAAATCCCTTATATACAATGCTTCGGTCATAGTCGTCACGAGAACACTTATGTTAGCTTCTATTTTAGCTATCTCAATGCCTAGACACACATGTTCTAGATTGTACCAATAAAATTTACTAATTTTAGTTTTTAAAAAGTATTCTCCCTTTTGTTCTTCCAATTTCAGAAGTTTAGGAAGCCTATTGGAACATAGTTTTCACTGTAGTCGATATATCTTAGGTGCTGATACAAAGTGAATAGAAACTATTTTCACTTATAGGTAATTATTTTTCATGTACCTTTGCAATTCCTTTGCCGTTTGAACGAGTTTTCATTAACGTGTTGTAATCAGGGTTCCGTTACAGCACGTGTACGTATCTCATAACTGCATTACAATATTTTTATCATGTTAACATTAATCTCGCCTGCTAGGTAATACGAGTGAATCAGATGGCTGAACTGAAAAAACCACACCTTTCACTAGCCAACATATTTTAATGTAGATCAATTTTTGTAGGTTCTTTATTGAGATTGTTAATTGGCTTGTACTTTTAGCACCGGTTTTGCAATAACCTCTGTCAACTAGTGGTCAGGTTACATAACTGACAGTCATAGTAGGCCTTCAACAAACTCCATGCACACTACACATTAAGCGTTCAGTTATGATAATTTATGTTTTCCCAATAGACAATAAATTTAAATCCTCATCACTTTCATGTGATTATTTCATGTTGCTAGTTTGTAGTTGCTTTAGTAAGTAATTGCGGAAAAATGTGTGTAATCTGGTTCTAATTTGTCTACAGTACGACGTATATTTTGGGAATAATTTGTACTGTAACCTTTCCTAAGTTATGACTTTTTTTTCTGGATGTACGATGGATATCCCTACTTATCCACATCTTGCATTTTAGACTAATTGTTATGGCCTACTTTGGATATATGGGTATTTTCAAAATCAGCTTTTATGTTACAAGGGGTCCCACTGCTCCTATAAGACATGTAATAAAATTATCTCCTTCATATGAGTATCCAAAACTGTTTGCTTGACAGTTTTCATTTTTGTTGTATCAACTGTAAATGTATGTATGATGGGTTCTGACCCAGTGCTCGTGCAAAAGTGTATAACCAGAGTGCAATGTATTTTTTTGGGACAAAGTTTTTATACCTTAAAGAGAACACTGTTTCCTTATACCCAAGTTCTGTTTGTATCATATGAGGAAATTTTTTCCATAAATAATAGGTGTGGTTGTGGAGGTTTCTACTAGGCTAGCATATTTCGTACACTTGTGTCCCTAGCCAACATATCACTAATTCTTTGCAAATTGTAACATTAGTTCTTACTCATGAGTGCGCTGAATGATCTCCGCATCCACAATGTGCTTTTATATCATTCTGCTTTTCATAATGATGAAAATTTTTTGTACTTAAGCCTCAGAAATAGTTGTGTGTTAACATGTCCCAACGGCATGAATGAGATGTGTGTATCATCATGTTGTTTAATACAATAAAAAATTGTTAGTCTGCACCCTAAAATTTTTTTTATAAAGCATAATGTGTTTCCATGACATTTTGACCTGTTAAATTATGACATCTATTATACAATCACCACTATTTATGTATTCGACTTCTTGGTTTCAATGTAATATTTTACATAAATTAAGAACTTTGCACCTCTGACTTCCCATCCCAGATGGTGGTTACTGTGCTATAACAAATTCTGTTATATTTGATGTTTTTTTTTTTGTGGTTTTAGGGCGCACAACTTCAATGGTCATTAGCGCCCTGACTACGTTAAGAATGCACCACGAGGCACAAGTTTAAAACAACAACTAAAAGGGAAAACACGATAAAAGACAGACTGACATGCAAAGGATTAAAAAACAGCATCATCAAATGTCCTTAGAGAGGTTTGTCAAATTGAAAAAACGAAGAACACGAGCAGCTGCTCGTGGGTCATCCGCTAAAATGGCATCTAGAGTACATGGCAGGTTAAGATCTAGACGCAGTGTGTCAAAATCCGGACAGGACATTAAAATGTGGCGGACCGTCAGCAATTGCCCACATGGGCAGAACGGCGCCGGCGCAGCCGTCGGCAGAACGGCGCCGGCGCAGCCGTCAGCAGATGGCGACGGCTGAACCGGCAGTGTCAAATGCGTAACCGGGCCAAAACGACCTCCTCCCACCGAGAAGGGCGGGAGGAGGACGTCCAAGCCGCGGGAAGAGGTTTCAAGGCCCGAAGCTTGTTGTCTGTAAGTGCAGCCCAATCGGCATGCCACAGCGATAAAATGTGCCGACAAATTACCCTGCTACAATCCGACGAAGGGACACAACAAGAAGCTGTCCGAGGCTGGAGGACCGCAGCCTTGGCCACGGCATCTGCAGCTTCGTTCCCAGGGATACCGACATGGCCAGGGACCCACATAAAGCTAACCGGAGAACCGACGTCCACCAGCTGCTGAAGAGAGCGTTGGATCTGGTGCACGAAAGGGTGAACCGGATACGGATCACTGAGGCTCTGGATGGCGCTCAGGGAATCGGAGCAGATGACATAAGCAGAATGTCGGTGGCGGCAGATGTAAAGAACAGCCTGGTAGAGGGCAAAGAGCTCAGCTGTGAAGACCGAACAATGGCCATGGAGCCGGTATTTGAAACTTTGTGCCCCGACAATAAAAGAACACCCGACCCCGTCATTGGTCTTTGAGCCATCTGTACAAATGAAGGTCATATTGATGAACTTCGAACGAAGTTCAACAAAACGGGAGTGGTAGACCGAACCGGGGGTAACCTCTTTTGGGAGCGAGCTGAGGTCAAGGTGAACACGGACCTGAGTCTGGAGCCAAGGTGGCGTGTGGCTCTCGCCCACACGAAAGGTTGCAGGGAGTGAAAAATTAAGGTGGCAATTCGCCAGCATCAGCATGAAGACTCTCTACGGGACTAGTATAAAACGCTCCGATCGCAAGTCGTAAACCCCGATGTTGTATGGAGTTGAGGCGGCGTAAGATGGATGGCCATGCAGTGGAGTATACGAAGCTCCCATAATCCAGCTTGGAGCGGACAATCGACCGATATAGACGAAGCAGGACGGTTCGATCCGCCCCCACGACATACCACTGAGAACACGGAGGACATTTAAAGAACGGGTACAATGGGCAGCCAAATATGACACATGTGGAGACCAGCTAAGTTTCCTGTCAAATGTAAGACCTAAAAATTTTGTTGTCTCCACGATTGGGAGAGCAACGGGACCGAGTCGTAAGGACGGTGGGAGAAACTCTTTGTAGCGCCAGAAGTTAATACAGACCGTCTTCTCGGCAGAAAAACTGAAGCCATTGGCGACACTCCAGGAGTAAAGACGGTCAAGAGAACGCTGAAGACAGCGCTCCAGGACATGTGTACACTGCGCGCTGCAATAGATGGTAAAATCGTCCATGAAAAGGGAGCCTGATACATCAGCTGGGAGGCAATCCATTATTGGATTGATCGCGATGGCGAAGAGAGCGACGCTCAAAACTGAGCCCTGTGGCACCCCATTCTCCTGGCGAAAGGTGTCTGACAGGACAGAACCCACACGTACCCTGAACTGTCGATCCATTAAAAAGGAACGAATAAAAAGAGGGAGGCGACCGCGAAGGCCCCATGTATGCATGGTGCGGAGAATGCCCGCCCTCCAACAGGTGTCTTAAGCCTTCTCCAAATCAAAGAACACAGCCGCGGTCGGGCGCTTCCGCAAGAAGTTATTCATAATGAAGGTCGACAAGGTAACCAGATGGTCAACAGCAGAGCAGCGCCTACGAAATCCACACTGTACATTGGTAAGTAGGCGTCGAGACTCGAGCAGCCAAACCAATCGAGAGTTAACCATTCGCTCCATCACTTTACAGACACAGATGGTAAGCGAGATGGGTCGATAAATGGAAGGCAAGTGCTTGTCCTTCCCCAGCTTAGGAATCGGGACAACAATAGACTCGCGCCAGCATGCGGGAACATGTCCCTCAATCCAGATGCGATTGTAAGTATGAAGAAGAAAACCTTTACCCGCAGGAGAAAGGTTCTTCAGCATCTGAATATGAATAGAATCAGGCCCTGGAGCGGAGGACCGTGATCGGCCAAGTGCGTTTTCGAGTTCCCGCATGGTGAATGGGGCATTATAACTTTCACAATTCGAGGAGCGGAAGTTAGGTGGCCTAGCCTCCTCTACCTATTTGCGGGGGAGGAAGGCAGGGTGGTAATGAGCGGAGCTCGAAACCTCGGCGAAAAAGCGGCCGAAGGCATTGGAGACATCCTCAGGGGCCACAAGGACGTCATTCGCGACCGTCAAGCCAGAAACTGGTGAGTGGACCTTAGTGCCAGATAGCCGGCGCAGGCTACCCCAGACAACAGAAGAAGGATTAAAACTGTTGAAAGTGCTTGTGAAAGCAGCCCAGCTGGCTTTCTTGCTTTCTTTAATAATACGACGACACTGTGCACGTAATCGTTTATAATTGATACAATTCCCCACTGTAGGGTGGCGTTTAAAGGTGCGTAAAGCACGTCGACGAGCACGTAAAGCGTCTCTACATGCTGCGGTCCACCAGGGGACCGGTACGCGACGTGGAGAAGAAGTAGGGTGAGGGATGGAATATTCAGCAGCAGCGAGAATGACTTCCGTGAGGTGTGCGACCTGACGATCGCAGCTTGTGAAGGTGTGATCCTGAAAGGTCGCCCTGGAAGAGAAGAGCCCCCAGTCTGCTTTGGAGATGGTCCAACTAGATGAGCACGGAGAGGGGGTATGCTGCAGGAGATGGATAACACACGGGAAGTGGTCGCTCGAATATGTATCAGAAAGTGCATACCACTCAAACCGGCGTGCAAGTTGGGGAGTACATATAGAGAGGTCTAAATGGGAATAGGTGTGAGATGTGTCCGAAAGAAAAGTAGGGGCGCCAGTATTGAGGCAGACAAGATTGAGCTGGTTGAAAAGGTCTGCTAACAGGGAGCCCCTCGGGCAGGATGCTGGAGAGTCCCAAAGGGGATGGTGGGCATTGAAGTCGCCAGTTAACAAAAATGGTGCAGGTAGCTGAGCAATAAGTTGCATCATGTCTGCCCTGGTAACGGCAGATGACGATGGAGTGTAAACGGTACAAATGGAAAATGTAAAAGTGGGGAGAGTAATGCGGATGGCAACTGCCTGCAGGCCGGTGTGCAACGTGATGGGATCGTAGTAAATATCATCCCAGACCAGCAACATAACCCCTCCATGAGCCGGGATACCTACCACAGGGGGTAGGTCAAAACGCACAGAGGTGTAGTGTGCCAAGGCAATTTGATTGCATGGGCATAGCCTCGTTTCCTCGAGGGCTACGACGAGCGGACGGTGCAAGCGGAGCAGCAACTTCAAGTCCTCTCGGTTGGAGCGAATGCTGCGAATATTCCAGTGAATAAGTGCCATCGTAAGAAGAAAAGGAAGATGAAAGAAGGGGTCACCTCGAAGGCCGCTGAGGGGCTGGCTTCGAGTGAGCACTGCCGCCGCTATCAGTAGGCGGACAGTCATCGTCCATTGGGTCTATAGGTTCATCGGCCATCTTGGGAAGATGGCCGGGAGCGGGAGCTTCCTCCGCCGATGAACGGCCAGATGTTCGGCTACCAGCGGTGCGGCCAGGCGAAACGGATGACGGCCTGGGGCGGCAACCGCTGGGTGGCGCAGGAGAAGAAATGCGCCGTGGCGGAGAAGGAGAACTGTGCTTCCTATGAGCCTTCTTGGAAGGACGTTTGGTGGAAGTACCGGTCGAAGGCTGGGAGGTTGAGGTACGTAGGAAGTCTGCACGGGACGGTTCCTTCTTGAAGGCCCGTGCATCAGACTTCTGGGTCTTCGTCTTAGCAGAAGCTGATGAAGGGGCTGATGTCTGTGGGGTGATGGGACGAAGAGGAGACGTCGACCGCGCGATCTTAGCACTGGCCGAACGGACGACCGTGGTGCTGAAGGTCAGATCGCATGTCTGGGTTGCCATCTCCCTGGTAGTCCGAGGAGAGGCGAGGACAGTACTGTATTTCCCCGCTGGGAGCAGCGTGGGCTTCCTACTAGCCAATAGCTTGCGAGCAGCCGAGGTGGACACTTTCTCTTTGACCTGAATTTCTTGGATACAGCGTTCTTCCTTATAGACAGGACAGTCGCGGGAGGATGCGGCATGGTCACTCTGACAGTTCATACAACGAGGAGACGGAGGTGGACAGTCACCCTCATGGGCATCCCTGCCACAAGTGACACATTTAGCCGCATTGGAACAAGACTGTCGAGTGTGATTGAAACGCTGACACTGGTAGCAGCGCGTAGGTGTCGGGACATAGGGGCGAACAGAAATAACCTCGTAGCCCGCCTTGATGCGCGATGGCAGCTTAACACTATCGAAGGTCAAGAAAAGTGTCCGGGTCAGTACAAGGTCATTGTTGACCTTTTTCATGACCCTATGGACAGCCGTCACGCCCTGCTCAGCGAGGAAAGATTGAATCTCCTCGTCAGTCAATCCGTCGAGGGAGCTAGTATAGATTACACCACGAGACGAATTCAAAGTTCGGTGAGCCTCCACCCGGACAGGGAACGTGTACAGGAGTGTGGCCCGAAGCATTTTTTGTGCCTGAAAGGCGCTCTCAGTTTCTAGTAATAAGGTACCGTTACGCAACCTGGTACAAGATTTGACAGATCCGGCTATGGCATCTACGCCCTTCTGGATAACGAAAGGGTTGACAGAGGAAAAATCCTTTCCGTCCTCAGAGCGAGAAACGACGAGGAACTGTGGGGCAGGCGGTAGTACTTTTGTCACTGGTGGCTGGTCATGTTTCCGTTTTTGGGCAGAAGTCAAGAGAGATGGAGTGAAATCCATTGCGGAGGAATCCCCCATGATTGCCAGCGTCTCCGATGGCGCGCTCCTTCCTTGTGGGGACCCTCTCAGAGGGCACTCCCGCCTTAGGTGAATGTTTACACCTCAGGTCACACCTCCCGAGAAACAGACGGAGGGACCAATTGGCATGGGCAGAAGGTATCAGCTCAGGCAATCACCCCTCCCTGGGCCTGGCCTTTACCAGGGGGTACGTGCGTGCCTTACAGGTCTACCCAGGGCGGGGAATTACGCGTTAACCCGTCACCGGCTACGCGTGCAAATGCGTGGGTCGGCCTTCAGGCATGCACAGGGAGGAAGGAAGAAGAGGAAAAAGAAGAGAGAGAGGGAGAGAGAGGACAGACTGTCTCAAACGCCGAGGCGGAGACTAGAGAAGGCAGGGAGAAGATGGCAATGAGAAGGCAAGGAGAAGGCAATGAGAAGGCAAGGGAAAGAGTAAGGAAGACAGTGAGGTGGAGAAGAGCAAAGAAAGGAACCAACCAAAAGAAGGAAGAAACGAGAAGTGAAAAAGCAAAATGACCGCAAATAGAGGTCGTGGAACCGTCCGTCTCCGGACGCAGGCGCTAACGACCCCCTTGAGGGGGTGGGACTCCTTTTAGTCGCCTCTTATGACAGGCAGGAATACCTCTGGCCTATTCTAATCCCCGGACCCGCAGGGGGGATTTGATGTCATGTTATTTGTACATTTTTCTTTTTTGTTAGTCCTGTAATCTGATGCCTTATATATATAAGTTGTTTTGAAAATAACACGCCAGTGTGTGTTGGCAAGATGTGCATTTCCCCCTTCCTTTTTTGCTATGCGTTTTTAACGTACAATTTTAAATTTGAAATGTTCAACTAATGATTTGCAAGTGCACATTTGTTATTTTGTGGTAATCTCTTGCCACATAAAGTAATGTTAAGTCTTCATGTGACATGTCACATAGACGGCATTCCCAGCCCCTGTCACACCAAGTTCTGCTGTATAGGTGAATGTAAACAGCAGCTTCAGTTATTGAGATTGTTGCATAGCTTCTGTTACTGCTAATAACTAGACACCAGTGCCTATGAGCTTTAATTTGTACACTAAAGGTATGTTCTTACCAACAGTTGGTTTATACTCAGGTGTATTTGTGGTCTTTTGTTTCTTATTCACTAATCGCTATGTGAAAATTTTTAACTTCCAGCACTGAAGATCATCATTATGTGATCGAAAATCAATTTTGCTGTTAATAAATCATCAAAATTACGGCCAACACTGATCTTCCTTCTAATTTTATTTATCATATGGTCATTGTGCACACAGCACTTTATGATCTTTGTCCAAACCTGCGAAGGAGACATACGAATTCAATGGTTGAAACGTACTGCTACCAGGATTCTTGCTTCCGTTGTTTTATTTAGTGGTGGACCCATGCACATAACCATTTTACAGGCAATGAGGTGCTCTATCAATGGATGTCACTTATTGCATTGGAGAACATGCCTAAAATCTCTAATGGCCTCAGCAATTTCCGAAGTCCATCAAGTTACTACCTTCCAACAGGTGGATCCTGAAGAATAGTTGATTGCCAAGTCAGCTGTGGACAGATTGGCTGCTGTTGCAATCTGGACAGCCTCGTCAGTGCCTCCATTTTGCGTGGAGCTCAGAATGACAGTGGAAGTGAAAGCATCCCAGTCCATATTGTGGACAGCCCATGTAGGCAGGCACCCAGCAGAGTGACGCTGAGGGAGGGGCAAGAAGATTGAGAAGTAGTCATTACCACACAGGTCATTGCAGACACTACAGTGGATAGATGGGAGAAGACCATGGCTGCAAATAGAAAGATCAATGACCAAGTAAGTTCCATGTGCCACACAAGTATGTGGAAGTAGAGATCACGATCTGCCAGGAAGTTTTCAATGTCTTTACCAGGGCCAGTGACTGTGATTCCACCCCACGAAGGGTTATGGGCACTGAAGTTACCCCAGATTGGGAAAGGTGGGGGGAGCTGAGAAACCAATGCAGTCAATAAAGGCTGAGGCACTCTACCATCAGAAGGGATATAACAATTACAGATGGTAAAACCCTGAAATAAAATGCCCTTCCCGAACAGCCATAGTCCCAAAGTTGAATCAAGAGACACAAGTTTGCTATGTACATAGTTCAGAACATTTGTGCTAACTCCACCTGACACCCTAACATAACTGGCAGATCTGCGGTAGCCACAAAGGGCATTGCTGAAAGCGGGAAAGGAGCTTAAAATATGTTGCAGCTCAGCCAGGCAGCGGAAAAAATTGGTACCACTGTAAAATTGTGCTGTTGATATACTGAGAGGATGTGAAGGGGCAAAGGTGGCAGGTTATGTACCACGATCAAATGTGGCCACTGGTTGAGAGATGATGTGAACACACATTACATCTGAGGAATGTTTGGTGGTATGACCTGAAGCCTCACGGGCCACAGTAGTCACAAAAGCAGAACATGTGGGATCTGGTGGCATGGGGGCCACCAGAATTTCCTTTATCTTGGAAGACTTCTTTTGTCTTTCTTCTGTTTAGTGGGTGTGGGTGACTTCCCTGAATTAGCTTCAGGAACTGAAGACGACCATGAAGCTCTATGACCAGTAGCCTGTGGCGGCTCAAGCCACTGGTTGGTATCTAGCTGCTGATCAGCAAAAACAGTGGAGAGGAGTGTCCCAAGGGACCCCTTTCTGATGTTGGAAGGTGGGATTGGGATCGGTGTCTCTGGTGGGTTGGGAGTCATTGCTTCCATCAGGACGGCAGGTGTGGTCAAGTGGCCCTGAGGGCATTTTGTAGGATGCACAATGGAGGAGAGTATTGTCGGCAGAGAGGACAACATTGTCATAACTGTAGCATGTGGCATTTTTTCTTGGCCCCCTGGTATGTCAGTACATTCAGAGTCTTATGTTTCTCTCTCTCTCTCTCTGTCTCTGTCTCTCTGTGTGTGTGTGTGTGTGTGTGTGTGTGTGTGTGTGTGTGTGTGTGTGTGTGTGTGTGTGCAGCCTGTTGAGCAGGGCACATGGTGCTCTTCACAGTCGAGACAGATGGGGGGGGGGGGGGGGGGGGGGGAGGATCACAAGGACTGTTTGTGTGCAAAAGTCGTCCACAGTCCCAACAGAGTGGGCTGGTGTCTCAACACAAGGACATGTACCTGAATTTCATACATTTGAAGAACAACATGGGGGAGGGGAGGTAGCATATGATTTAACATCATATTGGTATACTATCATCCTTGACCTTTTATGGCAACGAATTGCCCTCCAACACCAAGATGAAAGCCCCGGTATAAACCCTATTGTTCTTTGGCACGACTGACAAAGTGAACATCCCGTCACTCCAAGCTGGTGTGTAGCTCATCGTTTGACTGCAAGACGAAGTCACAATGCAAATGATGCCTTAAACCAGACTATTATGGAGAGTAGTAGTCACTGGAATGTTATCTAGATTGTTACAAGTGAGCAACGCCTGTGACTAGATAGGGGATGCTGTTTTAATCAAAATCAATCCACTCTTCATTTTGGAGATTGCTGCAACTTCTCCAAACTTGTCCTCTATTCAGGCTTTGTTTGTGGCCAAAAAAGAGTCCCCATCTGTCTTTGTACAAACAAACTATTGAGGGGGGGGAGTATTTCTCTGCTTGTCGTTTAGCTCTACATTCCTCCCACAGTGTAACCATGTAGGGAAACATTTTGGGGTTGTACCTCTCTGCGCTGAATGAATTCTTCCCTTTGTCAGAGACTGCTGGGTACTAGGGCCATATGACCACCGGTGAGAGAAAGCTTAATTCACTTCATATGCAAGTCATCTGCCATGGTGCAACCCACTCCAATCAGAGGCTCTCCCCATGTGCACCACCCAGCCTTAGCAATGGATACCTGGCCAGTAATCCGTTGCTCAGAACCCTGGGCTCCAGTTACAATGGGCATGTACTCTTTGGCATACATGGGGAGTTTTAGGCTCAGACTCCAACAGTGTGATCCATGCGTGTCAGGGAGCTATCACCACGCAAGTACGTGACAAACCCTCCGCAAAGGGATAGCTATCAATCTCAGTTTTGGGCATACTACCTTACTTGAGAGGAAGGGTGCTAATGTGGAAAGGCAGCAGGGGGGAACAGACACCACATTGGACAAGTTTCCCCTGCATGATCCACACTTTTGAAAATTTTGGGAAAGTGGTGGCAGGTCAAACCCAACAATGGGGACCATGTATTTATTAGCGGAAATGTGCAAAAAGCGCAGGACATGACATGAAAAACTAAGGTCCTAAATCATGTACCACGTCCAAGTGGTGACTGTACCAGAAAGATCATCCAGTGGAAAGGCAAAGGGGGAAACAGATAGTCTATGTATAGGCTTGCAGCATAGATAGGATAGTAGTGCTGCAAAGGTTGGAGTCCCATGGCAGCCAAGCGTGTATCACAAATGAGTTGTGTGCCCCCTGGGGTCATGGAAAATGGATGCAAACAAATATGAAGTACAATACAAACAATATACTTACAATTCACTTAAATCTAGCAACTCACACATGGAATCATAAGCAGGAACAAATATAATTGAGTCCATTGAACACCAGGTGACAAAAACCAGCCTGTGTTTTATAAGAAACAAAAACAAATATGGAATCATTTATCCCACCCAATATTATGATATTAAATTAGGAATAAAAGCAAGAGCAACATATTTACAGTGCAGTTCAAAGAGTGCAATAAACCCAAGAAGTCTTAATTAGCAACACAATGCAATGAAACCAGCCTCTCTTTACTACGAAATGAAAATATACATGGAAGACTTTAAATCACCCAATAAGAAAACAATATGAGGAATGACTGATAAACTTGCAGTGCTGCAAGGGGCCTGGCAGCAAACCAAGGTTGTGTTACCTGAAGCCCCTATGTGACTTAAGCCCCCTCCCCATATACTCTGGACAGAGCAGCTAACATAAACAGAGCCAGAAAAATGGAAATGTCAGTTCACTAACAATGGACATTTACAATAAAAAATAATTACCTATTAATACAAAACTGAGGCATTACAATATGGTAATCAAAACTGGTTGTCTTTATACATGAGAATGCTACACCATAAATGCAGCCAAAGAGTTTAATAATTTTGAGAAGAAAGAAAGAAAGAAAGAAAGATGAAGAATTTAAAAAAATTGGGTCCAAAGTATGAAAATGAGAGTTGGGAATTGAGAATCACCAAGGAGGTATACGAAACAACTGAGAACATAACAGATACAATGAAAATGCGGTGGATTACATTTTATGGTCACTTAAAAAGAACAGATATCAAGAAGCTGACAAAAAAAATTCAACTAGTAAATAATTTACGAGCAATGGGGACCATTCACTGAACAGCAGATGCATTGAGTTATCTACAGGCACACACATATAGGAGAATAAAAACTTTGCTAGCTTTTAGAAGAAGTCCTTTAATGAGATGGACACAGTTTGGTGGTGGCCATTAACAGACTGGCAAAGGAGGGTGCCATGCAGGTGCCCATGGCTATGCCAAAGATTTGTTTATAGAGCTTCCCCTCAAGGGAGAGGAAGTGAGGGCGGATATAATTGATAATACGTATAAGGAATGAGATAATGAGTTTGGAATCTGAAGGATGTTGGGAGAAGTAATATTTGATAGCAGCAAGGCTATGGGCATGAGGAATGTTGGTGTATGGGACATGGTTTCAACACTGACGAGTGGTGATCCATGTGGTAAAGGGGTGAGGATAGTAGAGTGTTTGAAGGAAGTGGTTAGTATCTTTGATGTGAGAGGTTAGGCTTCATGCAATTGGTTTTAGGTGTTTGTCAACAAGAGTTACGATTCTTGCAGTGGGAGCACAATAACCAGCTACAATGGGGTGTCCAGGATTGTTGGGTTTGTGTATTTTGGGAGGCATGACGAAGGTTGAGGCACGTAGGCTGTCATTGGGCTTAGAAGGGAGACAGACTTACAGGAGAGGTTTTGGGATGGGGCTATAGATTTTAGTAGACACTGGAGGTAATTTTGGACTTCTGTGATGGGATCACCATGGCAGAACTCTTAGGCATGTGAGTTAGATAGTTGATCATGACAGTGGTGGAGCCTTCGCCTGCAGAGATGACAATAAAATCAGGGTGTCTAAGTTCTGAATGGCTGTCCTCCTCCTTTTGAATGGGTTGTGTTCTTGAGAAGAGACCCAGCAAAGGATGGTGGAAATAAATTGGCAGTAAAAGATTCCCAGTAGGTGGTAGTTAATTTGGGGGGGGGGGGGGGGGGAGGGGGAGGGTGTCATACATAAATGGTGGAATGAACTAGAAGCAGCAATGTTCAGTGTTGGGATTAGGTTGGCTTTGGTTGGAGGGATTGCTAGCAAATAAGTGTTTCCACTGTAGGGTTAGTGAGAAGGAGAGTATGTCACTGACTAGTCCAACATCAACAAATTTGGTTGTGGGACTGTAGGTGTGGTCTTTGGATAGGACAAACTTCTGCAGGATTGAATTTTTGGTAGAATGACTGAAACCACTGTTTTGGATTTGATTTCGTGGAGTGCCGAGGGAAAGTTTTGGAGGATTTGGTGAATTGAAAAGGTCTACAAGGCAGCATCTGGGTGCTATGAGGAGTTGATGAAGGGCACTGTAGATAGGATAGGTACTAATTGGTAATGGTGCTCAAAAGCATGGATAGGGTGTCAAGAAGTCTGATAATTAATGGAGGTGATATCTGGAGTGCTCTTCTAGGTTTTGGAGGACAAAGGTTTCAAGTCTCCATCCACCAACCCTCTGCTACCACCCTCTACCCAACAGTTTCCCCTTCCTCACTAGCTCCATTAGCACGTTACATGTCACATGCCTGTGCACCCCCCCCCCCCCCCACACACACACACACACACACACTCTACAAGCCTGAAGACCTGCTGCCTCCCTCCAAGCCACTAACTACCTGTTCCCTGCCCCTCCTCTCCTGCCTCATCTCTTTTTCCTTCTAACCCCACCACCTACCGACCTCATCCCAGCCCACCTGATGTGTGTGTGTGTCCTGTACCCTGGCACATCAAAGGAGTTCTTAAAGCTAGCAAAGTTTTTGCTCTCTTTTTTATGTGCCTGTAGACAGCTCAACACTTCTGTCATTCAGTGAGTGGCCGCCTTTACCCCTGAATTACTAACTTTATTCACTATAAAAATATTCATCATCTTTGAGAAAAAAAGCAAAATTCATATTTTATATTTTACAATAGTTCAGAACTGGAGTTTGGAATAATAGAAAAAAACACAGAGAACAGACAGAGATTCAAGGAAAAGGTAGAAAAAGTAAAGGGATCTCAAAAAGGAAACACAAAAGAAGAGAGAAAGGACATGGCCAGAAGCAAGATGAGAACAACAGAGAGCAAGAAAGAGGAGGTCTTAGGGGAAGACCGCACTAAATTTCGAGCTTCTGT
The DNA here is from genome assembly GCF_023898315.1 of Schistocerca nitens. Taxonomy (NCBI): domain Eukaryota; kingdom Metazoa; phylum Arthropoda; class Insecta; order Orthoptera; family Acrididae; genus Schistocerca; species Schistocerca nitens. The sequence goes on along the minus strand of NC_064616.1, from coordinate 620,033,953 downwards.
AATACCTTGCTACACTCACTGACTACTGAGGTGCCAAAACATTAATACTGGCTTAACAGTCACTGCTCAAGTTTTATCAGCCTAAGATAGAGCAGAACCTGGCCTTACCATGATAAAGAATAATTACAAATTTATTTGTTGGGACTGATTTTTGTTGTAGTTGCCCTCCACCCTGTGCAACAATTTTCTCTGTACCGAGGGAAGACTACATTCTTCCCCAGCTGTGTAAGTTATACCAACAGTTCCCCCACGTAAGAACATAGTAACATGCAATATTGACACAGTTCTCAACATAGCACCATGGATAATTGTCACTGGAGATTTAAACACAGAACACCCTGACTGGAATTCACGAATACTTACATCCAATGGCAGAAAACTATATGAAGATGCACTAGGCCGAAACTGCACTACAATAGGGCCATACGTCTTCATGTACATGCCCACTCAGGCCACACACAGGCCAGACACGTTAGACATAGCCCTTGTCAAGGCCATCACATGCACACTCAACCTTAAGCTTGAAAACAATCTGGACTCTGACCACATGCCTGTAATACTTCACATGAAAGAAACCCTGTAGGCCATGGTACCACACAGGATACTGAACAACAAGCAAGCAAATTGGACTCCGTTCAAGGAAATGCTCGATTGTCGTATTACGGACACACACAAAATTAACACAACAAATTGATGAGGCAGTGGACATTCTCACTACTGCTGTCCAAGATGCAATGGCTGACGCCATTCCACATACAACACTTCAACAATGCCCAAGGAGATCAGATGTACTAGCAAAATTGGAATCACATGGGCTACCAAGCATTCCAATGCTAGGAAAGCTCCTGGTCCCGATGGCATTCAAAACAGTGTCCTCCAGGAGTTCATGGATAGAGCCATAGATCACCCTACACACATAACAAATGCCACCTTACAACAATAGCTCTTTCCTGACTTTTGGAAGGTGGCCAAGGCCCTGATGTTCAGGAAGCCAGAAAAAGACCACTCCCTCCCACAAAATTACCAATGCACAACGGCCTCATATACAAACTAGACATGCTGGTTTCCCCATCTTGTGCACTAATCTCTCACCAACAGATGTTTCAACACTGATGTGCAAGGCACAGCATTCAAGCTGGTGTACCCCAGGGAAGCATACTGGGATCCCATCTTGTTCAATTTCCGCATTAATGATCTCCCAGCAATACAAAACATGACATTAGCCATGTGGATGGATGGCACAGCCATTCTTGCCCAAGATTAGGAACTGTTGAACATAAATTCACGATTACAGACAGCACTCCGAAATTCCGAGCCTTGGTTTGAACAATTGTTTATTAAAGTAAATGCCAACAAGTGCAATGCAGTTCTGTTCACATGCACACGAAAACTACTGTGCAAACATCAACATTGTAGACAGATAACACTACATGCACACCCAATGTGTTTCCAAAAGTTAGATACTTTGCTATCTGTTGGGAACTTACATTGGGGAGGGGGGGGGGGGGGGGGGAAAGAGACCCATAGAATACATTGATACATTGTCAATGGAGCGCATGTGAGTCTCAAACAATTCGACCCTACGCTCAATGCTGAAAATATACTAAATAGGACGGTATATAGGTCCACATACATGACACACATTAGACCTCAGATGACACAGACAACTCCTGTCTGGAGACGTGCAGCTACTACACATCTGCAGGTCATACAGAACAAAGTGCTACATATCATTAGCAATGCTCCACACTACACTCGCACTGCAGATCTTCACAATGAATACTGTCCTGAAACCCTCAAGAAACTATTCAAGAAAAGCAGCCACATGACTATATACGAACTCTAGACACTAACAATCATTTCAGCCTTACCCTGAGGAGCTATGAGGTAGCCGATAAACTTGCACTAATGCACAAACAGTCCACCAACACTACGCATCCAATATATGACCTATCGGACACTAAATAATGACTAACTCAACTGTTACGGGTATACTGATGCTGAAAAGACAATGCCAGAACCAAGCTGCAGCCGCTGAGTGACAATGCTTCGCAATGTCAGAGGTATTCATCTACATCTACATCTACATCTACATCCATACTCCGCAAGCCACCTGACGGTGTGTGGCGGAGGGTACCCTGAGTACCTCTATCGGTTCTCCCTTCTATTCCAGTCTCTTATTGTTCGTGGAAAGAAGGATTGTCAGTACGCTTCTGTGTGGGCTCTAATCTCTCTGATTTTGTCCTCATGGTCTCTTTGCGAGATATACGTAGGAGGGAGCAATATACTGCTTGACTCTTCGGTGAAGGTATGTTCTCGAAACTTTAACAAAAGCCCGTACTGAGCTACTGAGCGTCTCTCCTGCAGAGTCTTCCACTGGAGTTTATCTATCATCTCCGTAATGCTTTCGCGATTACTAAATGATCCTGTAACGAAGGGCGCTGCTCTCCGTTGGATCTTCTCAATCTCTTCTATCAACCCTATCTGGTATGGATCCCACACTGTTTAGCAGTATTCAAGCAGTGGGCGAACAAGTGTACTGTAACCTACTTCCTTTGTTTTCGGATTGCATTTCCTTAGGATTCTTCCAATGAACCTCAGTCTGGCATATGCTTTACCGACAATCAACTTTATATGATCATTCCATTTTAAATCACTGCTAATGCGTACTCCCAGATAATTTATGGAATTAACTGCTTCCAGTTGCTGACCTGCTATTTTGTAGCTAAATGATAAGGGAACTATCCTTCTATGCATTCGCAGCACATTACACTTGTCTACATTGAGATTCAATTGCCATTCCCTGCACCATGCGTCTATTCGCTGCAGATCCTCCTGCATTTCAGTACAATTTTCCATTGTTACAACCTCTCGATACACCACAGCATCATCTGCAAAAAGCCTCAGTGAACTTCCGATGTCATCCACAAGATCATTTATGTATATTGTGAATAGCAACGGTCCTATGACACTCCCCTGCGGCACACCTGAAATCACTCTTACTTCGGAAGACTTCTCTCCGTTGAGAATGACATGCTGCGTTCTGTCATCTAGGAACTCTTCAATCCAATCACACAATTGGTCTGATAGTCCATATGCTCTTACTTTGTTCATTAAACGATTGTGGGGAACTGTATCAAACGCCTTGCGGAAGTCAAGAAACACGGCATCTACCTGTGAACCCGTGTCTATGGCTCTCTAGAGTCTCGTGGACGAATAGCGCGAGCTGGGTTTCACAAGACCGTCTTTTCCGCTGCATGATGCCCCACACTAACTCACCTAACCCTAGCATAATCTGTCACAGGAACAAGTTATCCACTACTGCTCTTACTAGCCAAGCTGACTATTGCTGAAGTTTTTCCCCCTCGGCTCCTGCCTTGGCACTTTTTTCCTCTGCCCTTCAAACCGCCACACTTCACTCTGCTTTTGACCCACTCTACCTCCAGATGAGCACATATTAATGGTTAACCATAATCAGACGTACGCAAACATCGCAGAACCCACATCCTACGAAGACCTCATTTAGTGAACACTAACCACTATGCAGAGATGGCAGTAGATCTTTTGTGTTAGCCATGATGCCGGTGTAGGCAGTCAACACTGTCAGGTGTCTGGAGATACCACCATCACAGTTCATCAGCAATCAGCAACCTTTGCTGTGCACCATAAACCCTGTTGACATCCAAAATTTTCAAGGAATTGATAGAGTATTTGAACACACCAAGGGATTCACAGTATGACAAGTTCTTCATATCTTTGAGTATGTATCTTCTCTTCTTCACATGAAAACTGAATAACAAGTCATTTATAATTCTAATCTTGAAACACGAGCTAGTTCTATTGTACTCATCACTGTTAAGAAGATGAAAATAATTGTGATGAGTTCTTTGTATTGAAACAAAGGAATACAATTGCAAGCGTGTATCAGAGAACTTTCTTGTTTCTTTACAAAAATGATTATTGTGCCAAATATATGTCTTCCAGCAGACAGTGCATCAGTCAAAGAGGAAGTCCATGAACTGTTGCAGTCATGGATCACTTAATTTGAGCAAAATAATATTTCTGATTCACTACTTAGGGCAGGGAGGGAGAGAGGGCAGGGTGGGGAGGGTGGGAGAGAGGGCAGGTGGGGAAGGTTTAGAAGACAAATAGAGTCGAAATATACAAACTGTAGGGAAATCTAAGATCACTAAATACTCCAGCTTTATGGCAATTGGGATTATTGATGATGATGTGCTTAAAGGGACTAAACAACTGGGTCATCAGTCCCTCCATTTCATGGGAGAAACATGTAAAAAGCAAAACGGCAAGAAAATGGGGACCTGGCTGCTACTACTGTATAACCAAGTCAAAGAGTTTAAAAAAGGGCATGGCGATAGTTGTAACATGATAGGTAAGAGAAAATTGAGATAAACCAAACAGCATCGTGCACAAGAGGGTCTAAAGGCACAACCAGGTGAAGGGAGAAGAAAGTAATCTGCAATCGGATGGTATAGTATGTGACACAGGGGACGCTCTCTCTCCTTCCTTCCTTCCTTCCTTCATTCCTCCCCCCCCCCCCCTCCTCCCCGCCACCTGTTCCAATACTTTCAATTAAGTGCCCATGAAGTATGTTTCAGTTTGTGTAGGCAATAAATAGTTTATACCTTACGGCATAACCTGCAATTACTGTGATTAATAATAATACAACTATGGCTAGAGGGAGAAAACACAGACTACAGAAGGCTGTTGGAGGTCCTTCCATAGAGTATCGAGACGGATACCAATTGGTCTACCCAGTTTTGAGTGGTATGCAAACAATCTGAGGTGTTTGTTGTGGAACAGAATTCAGTGACCTGTGTGAGTAGCCCTCTGACAGATCGGACTGCCTAATTAACCACAAGCTGTCATCTAACCTGAAGAGGTGGGCCACCATTGCCAACCGAATATCAGTGTGGTGAACGGGATCCAGCAAGCCCAACATGGACTGTGCTGCCGACCCATAGGCAACACGTCCATAGCCCAAGAGGATTAAAAATCAGCACTTTGTAACTGTATCTCAACATTCTGCAAGAACACTGTGAAACCCCCATTCGCTTAAAGGGATTTTGTATGATAGAGAGCTGTGTGCACAAAAGGATAATGGGCAGTGTTTGGTGAGATGTTTCTGGGTCAGGAAATGAGGATGGTAATTACTCCACATGGAAACTTTGGCAAAGTGAGCTGCAAAACATGTGGCAAGTACCACGGGATCAGTGCAGATGTTATCATTGGCAAGGATGTCAGGAACCGCCATGGATGGTGGACGCCCACAAATGTGGTGGATGTTAGTTCATACTTGGGATGATAGAGTGTGGGACTGCTTCGGAATCTTCTGAATGCTTTTAAATTATCCATAGAGGGATGGCACTTGCGCCACTGAAGCGCCCTGCAGTGCTCCCTGATAGCTGCGGCTGTATTCTCAGACCACCATGGTACCGGTAGTCATCAGAATGAGTCAGAAGAGCAGGGCAACATTTCTGCGGCAGCACGAATAATAATATCAATAGTATCCTGTACCATTTTGTCGATATCCTTCCCATGACTGGCTGCAGAAGTGACAGCAGAGGAGAAAGCCTATTAGTCAGCTTTTTGAGGCTATCAACGTGGAACATGTTCCAGATGTCAGCAAGTGGAGGGGAAGAGAATGATAGGAAAATGGTTGATGTCACAAAGATTGCCATGGACGCACCACTGAATCAGGGGTAAGATACTTGGTCTACAAACTGTAAGATCAATACTTTAGTATGTTCTGTTGGCCGCACTGAAATGTATTGCAGCTCCACTGTTGAGTAGGTAGACATCCAATTGTGGAAGGTGTTCTAGCACTCGTCTTCTGCGAGACAGTGTCGCTGCCCCATAGATGATTATCGGCATTAAAGTCACCCAGTAAGGGGAATGGGGATGGGAGGTGTTCAACTAACTGTAAGAGTTAGTGATAATGGAAAGTTCCGCCTGGGGGTTAACAAACATTATACAGATTGTCAACCGAACTGACAGGTAAACTAACGATCACTGCCTCTAGTTCAGTATTAAGGGACACCTGCTCACTGAAAATATCAGAGCATATTAGGGTACACACTCCACTGGATGCTCTCACAACATTAACATGACTGGTACAGTGTGGCTTGTAGTTTTTCTGAGCAGGGAGACGTGTTGCCATAAACCATGCTTCCTGAAGTGCTATGCCAATTACATAACAAGCAGCCAATAAATGATGGTGTCCAGACAGTTGGCAATAGTAACTGCTACAGATCCATTGAAGGAATATTGGAGTCAGGTCTGAGAAAACGGCGAATGGAAAAGATGGGAGTGATTACTTTGCTACCATGTCGCAGTCTGCCCGACTGTGTGAACCGTCAAGGTGCATAGGCCCGACCTTTGCAGGAGTGGGAAGAGGAACATCCAAAGCCTCAAAAAGTAGTTTATCTTTCTGTTTATTTATTTATTTATCTATTTATTGCTCCGTGGGACCAAATTAAGGGGAAGTCTCCACGGTCATGGAACGAGTCAATACATGAAATTATAACACGATATTAGAAACAGATAAAATGAAATATAAAAAAAACATATTCAGGTGACAAGTTGTAAGTTTAAATAAAGAAAATCAACAATATAACACTGGAATTTGTTTAATTTTTTAGCTCTTCCAGGAGCTCCTCGACAGAATAGAAGGAGTGAGCCATGAGGAAACTCTTCAGTTTAGACTTAAAAGAGTTTGGGCTACTGCTAAGATTTTTGAGTTCTTGTGGTAGCTTATTGAAAATGGATGCAGCAGAATACTGCACTCCTTTCTGCACAAGAGTCAAGGAAGTGCATTCCACATGCAGATTGGATTTCTGCCTAGTATTAACTGAGTGAAAGCTGCTAACTCTTGGGAATAGGCTAATATTGCTAACAACAAATGACATTAAAGAAAATATGTACTGTGAGGGCAATGTCAGAATTCCCAGACTATTGAATAGGGGTCGACAAGAGGTTCTCGAACTTACACCAAATATAGCTCGAACAGCCCATTTTTGAGCCAAAAATACCCTTTTTGAATCAGAAGAATTACCCCAAAAAATAATACCATACGACATAAGGGTATGAAAATACGCAAAGTAGTAGACTACTTTTCATGTTGAAGTGTCACTTATTTCAGATACTGCTCTAATGGTAAATAAAGCAGCATTTAGTTTCTGAACAAGATCCTGGACATGGTGTTTCCACAACAGCTTACTATCTATCCGAACGCCTAGGAACTTGAACTGTTCCGTCTCACTTATAATATGCCCATTCTGTCTGATCAAAATATCGCTTCTTGTTGAATCGTGAGTTAGAAACTGTAAAAACTGAGTCTTACTGTGATTTAACATCAGATTATTTTCCACAAGCCACTAACTTATTTCATGAACTACATTATTTGATACGGTTTCAATATTACACGCAAGATCCTTCACTATCAAGCTGGTGTCATCAGCAAACATAAATATTTTTGAATCACCTGTAATACTAGAAGGCATATCATTTATATAAGTAAGAAACAGCAGTGGCCCCAGCACCGACCCCTTGGGGAACGCCCCACTTAACAGTGCCCGATTGGGACTGAACATCACTACCACTCTCAATATTGCGGAGAATTACCTTCTGCTTTCTGTTCTTAAAGTAAGAGGGGAACCAATTGTAAGCTACTCCCCTTACTCCATAATGGTCCAACTTCTGCAGTAATATTTTGTGGTCAACACAGTCAAAAGCCTTCGTTAAATCAAAGAAAACACCTAGCGTTCGCAACCTTTTATTTAATCCGTCCAGAACCTCACAGAGAAAAGAGAATATAGCATTTTCAGTTGTTGAACCATTTCTAAAACCAAACTGAACATTTGACAGCAAATTATGTGAATTTAAATGCCCCAGTAACCTTGTATATACAACCTTCTCGATAAATTTAGCAAATACCGATGGCATAGAAATAGGTCTATAATTGTCAACATTATCCCTGTCTCCCTTTTTATAAAGTGGCTTCACTACCGAGTACTTTAATCGGTCAGGAAACCGACCGCTCCTAAAGGAAAAGTTACAGATATGGCTAAGTACTGGGCTAACATACACAGAACAATACTTCAGTATGCTGCTAGATACCCCGTCATATTCATGAGAGTTCTTGGTCTTTAGTGATTTAATTATTAACTCAATCTCCCTCTTGTCAGTATCATGGAGGAGCAATTCAGGTAACAGTCTCGGAACACTTTTTTCTAAGAGAGCTATGTGATTCCCTGTTGGGACTAGGTTTCTATTTAGTTCACCTGCTATATTCAGAAAGTGATTATTAAATACTGTACATATATGTGACTTATCAGTTACACGGACATTCCCACTACGCACTGATTCTAAATCCTCGCCCTGTCTCTGCAGACCAGCCACTTCCTTTACGACTGACCATATGGTTTTAATTTTATCCTGAGACTTAGCTATTCTATCTGCATACCACATACTTTTTGCCTTCCTAATAACATTTTTAAGCACCTTACAATACTGTTTGTAATGGGCTTCTGCATTTAGAGTTTGACTGTTTCTAACGTTTTGATATAATTGCCACTTTGTTCTACAAGATATTCTTATCCCCTCTAGTCAGCCACCCAGGCTGCCTGTTTGTGCTAGTACCCTGTTTTGAACGTTCTAACGGAAAGCAACTTTCAAAGAGCACGAGAAAAGTCTTGAGAAAAGCATTATATTTATCGTCTACTGTATCAGCGCTATAAACATCTTGCCACTCTTGTTCCTTGATAAGGTTTACAAAGGTCTCTACAGCAAGTGGATCAGCTTTCCTAAACAGCTGATGACTATATTTAACACTTATTGCAGCATAAAAATCTTTTAGAGTTAAAATTTGTGCATCATGATCTGAAAGGCCAGTCACCTTTTTGCTAACAGAATGCCCTTCTAGTAATGAGGAATGAACAAAAATGTTGTCTATGGTTGTTCTACTGTTCCCTTGCACTCTCGTTGGAAAGAATACGGTTTGCATAAGATTATATGAATTAAGGAGGTCTATCAGCATCCTCTTCCTTGCACAGTCACGTATACAATTAATATTGAAGTCACCACATATAACTAACTTTTTGTATTTCCTATAAAATGAACCAAGAACCTCCTCTAGCTTTAGCAGAAATGTTGTGAAATCGGAGTCTAGGGATCTATAAATAACAACAGTTAGAAGTTTAGCTCCATTAAATTTAACCACACCCGCACAACATTCAAACACCTTTTCAGTGCAGTACTTTGAAACATCAATTGACTCAAATGGGATACCATTTTTCACATACATGGCTACTCCCCCACACCGCAAAGAGCTCCTCGAAAAGCTGCCAGCCAATCTGCATCCTGGTAAAGGAAGCCTCTGAATTATCTCCTTATTTAAGAAGTGTTCATATATACCAATAATTTCAGAGTCAACATCTATAAGCAGTTCACCAACTTTATCTCTAATACCTTGTATATTTTGATGAAATATACTAATTCCCTCATTACTCGGATACCTAAGCTTTGTCAAAAGTGGTTCCTTTGTTAGAGAGACTTCCCTTAAGCAGGAATACCTGTCAGCTGACTTCAATCTAAAAAAGGTGCAGCTGTAACACCCACTACTGCAGGAATTTTCCCATGAGTGATCCCACCAACCCCACCTATGCTGTCACCTATAAGCTTTGGCAACCTCCCCTTCCCATACCTGTTGAGGTGCAGGCCATGTCTAGTGAAACCCATCCTGCTGATAGACTCCACCGACACCACTGAAATGTGACCCATGCTTTCTGTCATCAGCGCACCACCAAGTCTCATGTTATTACGCCTGACGGCTGTATTAAGATGAGGCCGATCATGATGCTGAAACAGTTCCACGAAATGCACATTTGTGTTGCCAGTCTGAGTGGCTATCTTTTCCAGGTCACCATCTACGTCATACTCCCCATCCCTATCAATACTATTACCAGCCCCACCCACAATCACTACCTGATCCTTTTTAGTAAAATCCCTACATAACCCCCCTATGTTAACAGTCACCTGAGCCAATCCTGCATTAGGCTTCACAATGCTGGTGACCTGGTACTCACTCCCCAGCACTTCCTGCAACTGCTGGCCTACACCTCTGCCATGAGAAATACGTAACAGCAGAACCTTCTTCTTCCTCTTTGACTTTGTAACTGTTCTAGCCACCGTAACTACTGAGGTCTGCTGCATACTTCCTACATCTACAGCTACTAGAGATTCCTCTCCACTAGACTCTGACAGTTGGTCATATTTATTGTAAACACCAATAGTAAAACTATCAGAAAATCTTCTTCTCCTAGCAGATCTCTTGCCAACAGCCAGCTCCCATTCCCCAACCCCCTTCTCCCTCCTCATCCTATCTAGCCGCTCCTGTGCGTTTTTCAACTACACCTGAAGGGCACAGATCTTATGCTCCTGCTCCTCTATCAACTTACTCTTGCTACATAACCTGCAGTTCCAGGAGACGATCTCACCAGAATGCCCACTGGCTTCCCCACTGGAAGTGAAGAGACTGTGGCTGCTGGTCATTGTCATGAGAGGGGGGCCACTTTGACTGGTGTCCTCATCCCTGATGATGCCAGAGGATGACTAGACATGTGGAAGCGGATCTTCCCTCCCCCATCTGTGGGGCAGATCCTGGACTAAGACCAAGGCCAGGAGGTGTCAGCTGAGACCTTGTCATCAAGTAGGTATGGACTGTGACAGAAGATTTGCAAAATTTGAGAGTATCAGTCACATGAAGTCTTTCAAACTTTTTCTTTGCATCTTGATATGACAGATGGTCAAGATCTTTATAGCTTTCAAGTTTCTTCTTCCTCCTAAACGCTAAGCATTATGGTGAGCAACGAGGAAGTGGTCCTGGATAGTGGACATGCTCGACTAAAGGTGAGCATAATAATATTAAGCTTTCACAGCTCAAGATAAAATCTGAACTTTGATAATAACTAACGAGACAGGAAATTCTCATTTGTGAGTCTGCCTGATGTAATTATGCCAATTAGCAGTGTCATAAGCCTCTTCACAGTCAATGAGCAGTACTGGATGATGCCTGCACAGGATAGCCTGCTCTATTGCCACTTTCCAGAGTGTCATGTTATCAACAGCAGGATATCTCACAATTCCACCCTGGAAATGACTGATAAGTTTTAATTATACGATAAGATTTTGAGTAACTTGTTAAGTGCCACACTATACTGTAATGCACATAGTCAGTTCCCACCTAGAGAAGTTGTAGGTAGCTACTCCAGTAGCCCTTCCCACAATGTGGGTAAGAAATGCTCAGTCTTATTTGTTGTGGAAGTAGTACCAGAAAACGTACCACCACTAGTGGTGGTGGTGGTGGGTTTTGCACATGACAGCAAAGTATTTAGCAACTGTATTGATGTTTTACGAGATGAGTGTGGATAAACGTTGTAGAACGTAGAATGAAAAAATCCCAGAAACAACACAAAATTTCCAAATCATTACTACCCTTTTATCATCAATTAAAATAGAGGGGAGAGCCCGACTTTAAACTGCTTCTGCCCTCTCATTGTAAGGTAAGTGCACTCAGTTAAAATGTGGTGTAGTATAGTTATTTGCACTGCACTTTTATCTTAGGTGGGGCTGGGAGTCTTTTTGCCGGGGTATGAAGTCAGGGAACAGTGCCCCATATCAGAGGCAGATTGAGGTCACTTCATCTTGCCAGTGTGAACAGTATGATGAATGCCACAGCCTGAGAGTTGGTTTCACCAACCACTCCTTATCACAGTTACGTGGCTACTTGCTGACAACAGAAAAATGATAGTCTGTAGAGAAATGGCTCTTTGTGTCAATGTCTTGTTCCCTGCAGGCTCATTTGGCTGCTTTACATGTTTTGTTCATCTCCTCATATTCCAACATGTCCTGGTACCCTGCAGAATGATACATGCTTCCCTTGCTGCTAAAGAATGAGCAGATTGTCCTGAATTTTCTATCTATCTATACAGGGCGCTGCAACAGTGTTCCACACAACGTGTTCACTTATTCAGTGTGGCACAGACTTTGATGCAGAATAATAGACTACAGACAGTGTGTATGTATGTGTCTACATATACAGGGCTATTACAAATGATCGAAGCAATTTCATAAATTCACTGTAGCTCCAGTCATTGACATATGGTCACAACACACTACAGATGCGTAGAAAAACTCAAAGTTTTGTTCGGCTGAAGCCGCACTTCAGGTTTCTGCCGCCAGAGCGCTTGAGAGCGCAGTGACACAAAATGGCGACAGGAGCCGAGAAAGCGTATGTCGTGCTTGAAATGCTCTCACATCAGTCAGTCATAACAGTGCAACGACACTTCAGGACGAAGTTCAAAAAAGATCCACCAACTGCTAACTCCATTCGGCGATGGTATGCACAGTTTAAAGCTTCTGGATGCCTCTGTAAGGGGAAATCAACGGGTCGGCCTGCAGTGAGCGAAGAAACGGTTGAACACGTGCGGGCAAGTTTCACGCGTAGCCCGCGGAAGTCGACGAATAAAGCAAGCAGGGAGCTAAACGTACCACAGCCGACGGTTTGGAAAATCTTACGGAAAAGGCTAAAGCAGAAGCCTTACCGTTTACAATTGCTACAAGCCCTGACACCCGATGACAAAGTCAAACGCTTTGAATTTTCGGCGCAGTTGCAACAGCTCATGGTAGAGGATGGATTCAGTGCGAAACTTGTTTTCAGTGATGAAGCAACATTGTTTCTTAAAGGTGAAGTGAACAGACACAATGTGCGAATCTGGGCGGTAGAGAATCCTCACGCATTCGTGCAGCAAATTCGCAATTCACCAAAAGTTAATGTGTTTTGTGCAATCTCACAGTTTAAAGTTTACGGCCCCTTTTTCTTCTGCGAAAAATACGTTACAGGACACGTGTATCTGGACATGCTGGAAAATTGACTCATGCCACAACTGGAGACCGACAGTGCCGACTTCATCTTTCAACAGGATGGTGCTCCACCGCACTTCCATCATGATGTTCGGCATACCTTAAACAGGAGATTGGAAAACCGATGGATCGGTCGTGGTGGAGATCATGATCAGCAATTCATGTCATGGCCTCCACACTCTCCCGACTTAACCCCATGCGATTTCTTTCTGTGGGGTTATGTGAAAGATTCAGTGTTTAAACCTCCTCTACCAAGAAACGTGCCAGAACTGCGAGCTCGCATCAACGATGCTTTCGAACTCATTGATGGGGACATGCTGCGCCAAGTGTGGGAGGAACTTGATTATCGGCTTGATGTCTGCCGAATCACTAAAGGGGCACATATCGAACATTTGTGAATGCCTAAAAAAACTTTTTGAGTTTTTGTATGTGTGCGCAAAGCATTGTGAAAATATCTCAAATAATAAAGTTATTGTAGAGCTGTGAAATCGCTTCAATCATTTGTAATAACCCTGTATTACTGTTGTCAGCATCTTTTGTCTGCTTTGAAAAGAATAGAAAGCAAAGAAAGGTCAGTTCTTTAAAACACTGCATAATGCAGAAAACACTTTCTTGCCTCTCGTTTCTGTTCTTCATTGGAAAAGATAATTTCCGAAGAGCTGATATGGTGGTCCATTCAATGTTTCACCACAATAGAGAATGCTCTGTGGGGCAGGAGTGCTCAGCAGCTCAAATGGGAAAGAGCGAGCTGCAAGAAATAGCTCAATGCTCCTAAGTCCAGAGTACCTCACACTGCACTCTTGGCTCATTCACTGATTCAGTTCTCAGCAGCCTATCACCACTCTTCACTCCATTATCACTCACTCCTTCTCCTCCCCCTCTCCCCCCCCCCACTCTCTCTCTCTCTCTCTCTCTCTCTCTCTCTCTCTCTCTCTCTCTCTCTCTCTCTCTCTCTCTCGCACACATATATTAATGCATGACTTCGTTACAAAATACACTGCATGTACAACTGGCCTCATTTTAAGTTTTTACTGTTTTAAAAGTGCATCATACAACATATTTTTCAATGCTGCACGACACAAATCAGCCAAGAAGGCTTTACCTAGACTAGCTTCAAAAGATGTGTGCATAGTTTTACATAACAGGATAAAAAAAGGAAAATCTCGTTACTGTCAGGAGGTAACTTGCTGTTTTTTTTTTCCTGCACTGAGAAGGTGCAGTTACTAACACTGATACCAGGTAGCTACTCTAAGCAGCAGATACAGAAGTACATACTTACTTCCTCACATTATTTGGTTTCAAAAACTCGTAAAATAAGGAATGAGAAAGGTACTTGGGCATGCCCATTTCTTACTGTGGACATCCTTTGCAAGATGATATGCATGCCGTTGCTCTGGAATATTACCTATGTGATGACAAAGATTGCAGCAGGCAAAGTCGTAACCAGGATGATGTTATCTCTGTTAGTGAAAATGGTGAAAAAGTTAAAAAGATATATAAGATCAATAACAGAAGCATATCTCCTAATGAAAAAGGAGAACCCAAATTTAAAAACTGGTCTCTCAAAATTCCACTCCCTATAACCAAAATGGGTAAAATGACAGGAAGTGAAGGAAGTATGCACATGTATTTACAGCACTAATTTGAAACTTTTTTATTTCGCCATAAGCAATGACACAGTGAAGAAACACACAGAGATGCTGCTTTTGTGTATGTGTCAAAAGCCACAAGATAAATGTTGGTTGTAGGAATATGCAATGTATCCTAGTGCTGAGTGATGACTGTTTAAGCATTACACCTTCAGGATACTGATAATGATGTAACAACCTACGCATTGTGGGTGGGAGGAGGGTCGGTAAAGAAGACAGTAGAGCCAGTGAAGTTTTTCACAGAGGTTAGGCATTAGGTCATGAAAGGAATAGTTCACCATCATATCCGGAGGAGTCAGAGATAGGCCACAACAGAAGTAAAATCAGCCACATCCCAGAATACTGACACATTACTACTTCATTTCGACTTTGCTGAGAACTGGTCTTTTGCTTTACAGAACGAAGTTGAAAGTTACCACTGGCACACATCACTAGTGACAATATTCATAGGTGTTTCTGACTTCCTTGGAACATCACACAGTTTTGCTACCATCAGTGATGATCTAATTCATGACAGTGCACATGCATGCTACACTGTCAGCACGATAACTGATATAGCATGAAGAGGCAATGCAATTCCGAAACATGTGCACACAACTGATAGAGCAGCATCTTGTTTTAAAAACCACTTTCATATTTATGAGCTTGTTCAACACTGTAATACAGGAAATAAGAAAAAAATACATATTTTCAGCAACAGGTCATCAAAAAAGTGCATGTGAGGGGGTAGAAGGCCTCTGTAAAGATCTTGCAACAAGATTTAATCTCCAGCATGGAGCTGTTGATGCTATGAGATACTACTGGATCTGTACACACCATGTCAACATTAGTATCAAACATGGAACTCTTAATTCTGAATGAAAGTACATTAACGGAATTCCATTTAAAAAAAGAGCAAGGAGTGGTCTGCTATGTATTATGACATCATCTTCCAATAGTATATATCTGCTTCATCTGATGTCTCATCTCCCCAAATTCTCACTTGCCCTGGTAGCCAGCAGGGCACCCTTCCTCTGTAGGAAGAGAAGGGACTCTTGGATTGCTTACACTTGCTTGTCTGCAGTACTGAACAAACTGAAAGACATTTTGGGTGTCAGAACAGGTGAGGCATTTCACAATTTGCATATTTCTCATCTGCTCTAGTTCCCTCAAGATACATGTCACGAAGTGCAAATCCATTTTGTAAAGAAATCTTTAAGACTGTTTCCAGGAAAACCATAAAGCACCCAATGGAGTTACCATCCCCATCTAAAATATTATAAAACTGCAACTCATTTCTGAACATTGAGAACCCCAAAACCTCTCTCTCTCTCTCTCTCTCTCTCTCTCTCTCTCTCTCTCTCCCCCTTCCCCCCCCCCCCCAATAACAATGGTAATGACTGGCTCCACCCTCAGGTTTTAACAGTAATTAGGGCTGCACCAAGGGTCACTAGGCCCACTTCATGCCAATTCCACAGTCTCTTGACTCGTCAGTTTGTGAAGGTGCAACTCACTGTGGGGCAAAAAAACAGTAAGGGGTTAAAGTGAGTGAAACTGTCAACAGGTTGAATGCCTAGTGTATTATGAGGGGATGACACCACATAGCAAGTGTCACTTTGCAAGGCTCAGCACAGAGACTGGCAATAGGATTGGTCTTCAACAAGTGTCACTAACCTATCTCCACAGCGACCACATTAATGATTTTGAAGTATGTTGGTCCTTCACTATGACAAATCTTCTAGTTATAGTTCAAACAGGCACTACAGTCCTCTTAAGAACCCTTATCCCCTACTCTCCAGATTCAGACCATCTGTGAATTTTTTTTCTACAATTAAATTAACTCTATAGCACAATTTCAGGATCCTAGAGACTATTACAGGAAGTAATTATCTGGGCTGTTGTCAGGGGAAGCAAAGGTATAATTTAGAAGCATGGAAAACATGAACAGAGAATTGCATTAAACTCACAGGGATTAATTTCACGAGTGCAGCAGTTAAATGTATTACTTGGTTCAATAAAACATTTTCCCAAGCCTAGTCTGAAGTTTATCATCATCTCTCACATGATAATGAAAACATATAAAAACAATAGTCAACAGAGTAAGATTAAGACTAATGTTCAGTCTCTAACAAACAACACACTAAGAATAATTTCTTTAGTGACTACTTCACACCACTATTATGGCGTTGCACGACATCATCATTACGAAATAAATAAAAAAATAAATAAATTATACCTGGATTTTATCCTCATGCATCAAAGTGAAAGATGGTCCATCATACTCCCTCTCAGTTCCTTGAGACGAATATCCATTAACAGCTTGATGGGTGTCTAACTGATAATCTGCCTGCTGTGTATCCTTATCTGTTGTGACCTGTCCCAATGTTTCAGCACAAATATTGTTAGAATTTGGATTCCAATTTGTGCGTTCACCACATTTCTTTGCTTCAAGGTTACTATTTTTTCTACTTCGATACAAATTCTTTCTGCTGCCTGTAATAGGTTTCAAACGAAATCTTTTCAAACCAGAACCCTTACGTAAGAAGGTTTTTACAATTCGTTGTTCATGATCTCCTGTAACATTTTTTATCACATCATTTTTGTTCTTATTTTGTACATGACAATCAACTACTGAGCACTTTGGCACAGAACTGGGGCAAGACGATTGCTTTGGCCGAAATTTTGCCAACCCTTCGCCCTTCTTCAGGAAAGACTTCTTCGGTTTGCTAAGCTGTGAAGAAGCAGTATTTGCCGGTAATGTGTCAGATAGTTTCTCTTCAAGAAGCTGACTAAAAGATTTATTTGTCACAGTGATGGGAGTTTCATCAAAGGATTTGACAGGGGCAATTCCTTCCTGTGGGAGAAAATATTTACATCCTTAAACAAAAATAACACAAATGCTTGGAGTAACTTTGTATAATTAATTTGCAGCTATCAACTTACTGGTAAACCTCTATTGTCTGAAGATCTCTGCAATAAATGGAAGTTAAGTCTTGCACCTTGAGTGTTTCCCACTCTCAGTCTATGTCCATTGTTTCCATCTGTAAAGACACGTGTTAAAGGAGAGTAAAAAAAAAAAATAAAGTGTTGTTACTAAATATCAACTGTTAACTTCAAACGACATGTTACTTGCCTGTATCCTGTGTATTTCGTAACATTTTGCTTTTTCTAGGCAAAGGTCTGGGCCCATTCTGTTGCACTAAATTGGAGATCTTAACTTGAGCCATTCTTTACAAGACTAACTTCATACACAAAAATCTTAAAATATTGTTTGCTTCTTCTCTACTGATTCACTTTTTTCCCTTGACTTCCTGCCTGCATCTGCAACAATGATTATTTTCAGGTCAAAGTCTTTTTTTCACATACAAAATATAGGGTGATTCTAATTAAAATTAAACTTTCAAAATGCTGTAGAAATAACACCACTGGTCAGAATGATGCCAAATTGCAACAGAATATTATCGGAGAAGGGGAAAAACGTATGGCAGAAAAAAAAGAAAAGAGTGAAAATTGATCAATAGATGGTGCTGTGTGTGTTAGAATATGTAAATGAAAATATCTGTCATGCGCATGACCCACTGAAGTTAGTATAAACATGCCAGTACATGGCTTTTATTCCTTTCGTGCCTGTGACGTTCGCCATGACTGTCTCAATGTAGGATCGCACTCTGCTTGTAAAGCTGTATTACAAGAATGATGACTGTGCACACGTCACTCTGCCGAAGTTCCGAACACTGAAGGGTTTGAAACAAGGCACTGGTCCGATGACTGCCGTGGGTCTGGAGAAAATGATTCGGAAATTCGAAAGATGGTTTCTTTTGGTGTGCAACCTGGTAGAGGGAGGAAATTTGTGTTAACTTCTTATGGGACCAAACTGCTGAGGTCATCAGTCCCTAGGCTTACACACTACTTAATCTAACGTATGCCAAGGACAACACACACACACATTCCCGAGGGAGGACTCGAACCTCCGACGGGGGGAGCCATGTGAACTGTGGCAAGGCGCCTCAAACATTGAGGCTACCCTGCGCAGCAGAGGGAGGAAACCAATTGATTCGACGTCAGTGGAAACAGTGGTCACAGCAATGTATGAGGAGAGGAGTGGTGGTGTGCAAAAGTGTAGTACAAGGAGAATTGCCCGAACATTGGACATACCCGTGAGCACATCCTTCTTTGCTATTCATTCAAAATTACCCATGTGCACGTGTTGACCTGCCATCTTTCTTTGCTTTAGAATTTCTTGCTCGCATGGAAGTGGATAACAATTGGCTGTGGAAGATTTTGTTGACAGACGAAGCCCACTTCCATCTGACAGCATGTCTGTACACAGAATTGTCGAATATGCGCAATGGAAAATCCACACGCAAATCAACCAGTATCACTTCATCCTGAAAAAGTCACTGTGTAGTGCAGTTTACTGCATCATTTATCACAGGGTCATATTTTTTCAAGGATACAGGTGCTTCCTGTCCTGTTACTGGTACTATCACTGGCTATTATTAGTATTTTCACTTTTAAATGTTCCTATCGGCAGTACAGGGCTTTCAGATCTTACAGGTATGTAACGGTCAGTAATTCTGTCTGTAAGGTTGTTGTTTTCTATGAATTTTACTTTCGATTCTTACTTCTCCTCCTCAACAACTGTGCAGTAGTACTCGAATGGACAGCACAGGACCCTTGTGGAAAGTTGACCAACAACAAATTATAACTAGCAGACTGATAATTAGACCAGACTGATAATTATGGAAATTACTTCTACATCACTTTATACATTCACGTTAGGAGAAAAACCACCACTGATAAAAGCCACTGCACCCAACAGTATGGCCGTGCTCAGACTCATCAGTGTAAATACTGTTAAATTTCGGCATTAACCCAAAAATTTGTAAAATATTTGATTAAAACTGGACTCCAAAGTAAAAGGTTTCTTGTACTTTGTCAAATCTAAAACAGCAAGAAGCTCACTGTTAACCAACCTTTGCTTCAATTCTGTGTTAAAACATTTCTGCCACACTGAGCTCTGTAAGTTCCTCCTTAACTTTAATCGCAACAGTCTTATTGCTCTCCCGAAATTTACATACATGTGTTCTACTAAGAACCAAACAAGTATATTAAAAGTTCAAGACTTTGGAAATGATTGGACCTTATATGCATGTCAGATCATAAGCAACTTTTGCTGCGTGATTAAAGGCTATTTACCAACATCAGCACAGAGACTGGATGTAGAGCTCGTCCAAAAATGCTCCAGTCACCAATCAAATACCTGGACCAAATGGTCTTTAGATAGGATGGTCATACAGAAACATATACAATACCACCATGGTCACCGCCATAGTCTAGCATTGACCAAACAAAGGCTCCGTAAAATAACAACAGGAAGATGTCGTGGAAGTGAGAAAGGAGATCGCGTACACTCAAAACAAGCTGCTTTTGGTGATAGCGTTGGTTTATGATTCCTTGTGGAGTTACTATACGTAGACTAGGAAATTTTTACGAGTGTGAGTGCACATATAATGGAAGGCTTGGTTGGTTGGTTAGTCAGCTGCTGAGGCATCACATGCATAGTGAGTCAGGAAGATTAAGAGTCTGCCGCAGGGCAGCTATGTTAGGACAGTCCATCAAAATGTGGACCACCGTCAAATGGACAGTTGGGGCAGATCTGCACAACAGAAGAGATGACCATGAGTCGGCCAAGCATGGCTGATGTGGAGCCAGCAAGGGACTATGGAGTCCTTGTGAGAGGCCCACATGGAGGACCTATACAAATTTGTGATCTCATTTATCACTCATATTTGTTTGACAAAGTCAGAGTGCGCCACGCCATATTCCAAATCCTTAGAACTTGACAGTGTAACACCAATTGAAGGTCTGATTATGGAATACCAATCTCAAGAGGCAGCTTGCCAGCAGTCAATTTGGCCAGCCTGTCAGCCAATTCATTGCCCAAGATCCCAATGTGACCCGGGTCCAGATAAAGACCACTCAACATCCACATTATTCAAGGGAAAAAAGGGGAATCCTAGATAATCAGGACCAATGGATGGCGAGGTTATCACTGGTAAAGAGCTCATAAACTGATCAACGAGTACTATAGATGAGGTAGGACTCGCAGGTGCAGGAATGGGCATGCTCAGGAGCATGAGAGATGGTCACCAACTCCATAGTGAAAACACTTCAGCCATCTAGCGAGGAGCACAGTTCATTATGTCCTGCATGAATGTAAGCAAAGCCAGCGTAACTGGCAGCCAGCAAGCCATCAGTGTAGACTACTTCTGAACCTCTAAACACGCCAAGAATAAAGGAGAATTAGCCAGACCTTGTGATAGATCAAGACAGAGCTGTGGTTGGCTGGTTGGTTTGGGGTACGGTACCAAACAGCGAGGTCATCAGTCCCATGATCTAGGATGACAGAAAGCAAGGGAAGAACAATACAAACGGCACAGTCCAGTCAACATGCAAAGAAAGAAGGAGAAGGGACATCAGGGCAACAGGAAGGGAAAAGAACGGGGGGGATGGGTGGAAACGAGGAGAGCAGGGTGTTCAGAAACACTGTGTGTGGTATGGCACCAGCACTGCCACCAACCTGTCCCAACATCCACACCATACCATTATCACGACACGACTGGGACAAATCCAGGGGAAGAAAACAAGAAATGGAGAAACAAATCAGCACAACAGACCAGAGAAAAATGTGGGGAAAAGGCTGGAAGAGCCTGGCCAGTGTGGAGGTTAGGTCAAGGCCTCCATAACCAACACCTATACAAACTGAGAGACTAATTCCTGAGGATGACTCAAGGACTGATACCTGAGAGTACAAGCCACTTTCATGAAGAAAACTGAGAACAGGCGTAACTATGCAAGGGTCGTCTGTTAACACCCAAGACAAGGAAGGAGGGATGGCATATTTAGTGGGAAGGGCCAAAAGGGAGGGGCAGTCCACAAAATATGGATCACCATGAGTGGAGTTCCACAACTACAAAGTGGGGAGAGGGGTCTTATTGTGGAGTAAAAAACCACGCGTCAAACTAGTATGGTCAACACGAAGACAGCAGAGGATGGCAGATACCCACCGGGAGAGCCAGAGATAAGAACGTCACATCATGGGAGTCTCCTTGATGGCACAAAGAGGGGTAGCCTTCCAAGAGTCAGCCCACAATTGAGCAAAAAGGGATTTGATGTACAGCCTTAAATCTACTCCCAGAAGGGTCACAGAGAATGGAGGGCAGGCGGTTGCCCCAGCCAGATGCAAGTTCATTGCCTGGAATACCTACATGGCAAGAAACCCCTATGAAATCGACCAAAAAAGCAGGATCACCAAGATCAGTGAGAAAGTCATGGATGGCAGAGACCAATGGGTCGTGGGAAAACCATCAAGCAATAGCCTGAAGGCCACTCATTAAGTCCATACATAACACAATTCGGGTGAGGGAGGGCTGTTTAATAAAACAAAGGGCCCTATAGATGGCCATCAATTCCGCAGTAAACATCCCACACATTGCAGCCAAGAGATGGTGTTCTGTACCAACAGAAGACGTGATGGCATATCCCACATGATCATCAGATTTATAGCCATCGGTGTAAGAAACAACAGCATCCTGTAACTCCTGTAACAGTGTTCAGAACAAACAGCAGAACAGCATTGGAGTGATTGAGGCTTTCGATCTCCAGAAAAGATCCATCATAATCCATGGCCGAGGAACTAAGCAAATGGCGGGAGGGGGAGGGGGGGGGGTGAAGAGTGGATACTGATGGCACAGGAGACCAGGAGCTGGGATCGCTGAATTGGAAGGGGAGGGATCCCAACGTCAGCCAGAAGACTATCAACAGGGCTAGTGCAAAAGGCACCAGTGGCTAAATAGATACCACAATGGTGAGCAACATGGATGGGGCAGCTGATCCACAAATTTGACAGCCATAGTCCAGACGGGACAGAACCAATGCCCGGTAAAAGCGGAGAAGGGTCACACACAATCCACAGCCCAAGAGGTGTGGGCAAGAAAGTGAAGGACATTGAGTTTACGAAAGCAGCCAACCTTCAGATGACAAATGTTGTCAAAAAGAAGACCCAAGAAACGAAATAGGCGGACCAAGGTCAGGTGTTTGGCATCGAGGTAGATCTCTGGATAAGGATGGGCTGTAGTACTGCGACAGAAATGCACCATCCTTGACTTAACAGGAGTGAACTTAAAACTGTACGAGAGTGTCCACATAGAAGTGCACCAGATGGCATCCTGGAGCTGTTGGTTGGTTTAAAAGAGGGGAGGAAGGGACCAAACTGCGAAGTCATCAGTCCCGTGTTGCCGGTAAAATAATTACACTATGGAAAGAAGAAAAGAAAGGAGACATACACCACAATAACAGGAGAAAGGAAGAACCAGAAGAATGACAGAAAGACAACCAACACTACTATGGACAAAACAGGAAAAGAAAACCACGTAGAGAAGCAAGAAACAGGTACAAGGGGTAAAAACAAGAGAGCAGATGACTGTGGCTGGCCGACCATGAGAGTAAAAAGGAAAAGCCAGCCGCTCTGCGACACATTAAAACATCCACCGTAAAAGCATTAGAGTGGAGAACACAAAGGAACAAAGGACATGTGCTAAAATTTATATAGAATGATGAAACCCACAGTCACGTATAAAACATAAAACTAAATATGCCAATGAGGCATTGTCAGCTAAAATTAATGGCAACAAGTCCGGTAACTGAAGATTGCATTGCAGGGCAGCCAAATAACAGCTCACCAAGATAAGATATGGGCCACTGTCAGCCAGGCGTTGAACTGACACTAACAAGGTGGGTCATCATGGTGCAGGAGGTAGCCGTGTGCCAATGTGGAGCCAGCAGAGAATCTCAGAGTACCTGCCAGGGGCCCGCATGGAAGATTACCACACATTTGTAATCTCCTTAATGGCACGCAGTTTGTTGTACGTGCTGAGGTTATGCCATTTCATCTCCCAAAGCCACAAAACCTTGCGGCATAGTATCCTGGAGCTGTCATTCTGCAGACGCCACCTAATGGGACCTAGTCCAAATACAGAAATCATCCACATACAGAGCATAGATGATCAATGGTCTGGCGAAGGCCACAAATCCAATAATAGTGGTCAGAAAAAGAACAACACTTAATACTGAACCCTGTGGATGCTTTTCTCCTGGGTCCGCAGTGAGCTGAGAACAGTGGCAACCCGGACTTTGAATGACCGGTGGGACAGGAAGTGGCGAATAAAAATCAGGAGGGGGGCCCTGAAGACCACACTCATGGAGCAAAAGGCAGATGCAATGGCGCCAAGATGTGTCGGGGGTCTTACAAAGGTCGAAGAAAACTGCAACAAGATGGGGGTGCTGAGAAAAGGCCTGCCAAACTACGGTTTCCAATCAAAGCAAATGATCAATCGGAGACCATCTCTCCCAAAAGCTGCACTGGGAAGGAGATAAAGGTCCCGAGATTCAAGGACCTGATGAGTCACCACCCATTTGACAAACTTACAGGAAACATTGGTCAGGCTAATGGGCCAGTAACTATCAAGGGCTAGCGGATCATTACCAGTCTTAAGGACAGGAACCACAATACTGTCTCTCCAATGAGAGGGTAAAATGCCTTTGAGCCAAATATAGTTGAACACCTGGAGGAGATACTGGCATTGTGAAGGATTGAGGTGTTGAAGCAATTGGTTATGGACGGAGTCAGGGCCACGAGCTGAATCTTGGGAAGAAGAGTGCCAGAAGCAGCTCCTATTCAGTAAAAGGTTCATTGTAGTATTCCACCTGAGAAGAGGTAAAACATAAGCAGGAAGCTTCAGCCTGCTGTTTCCGGAGGACGAAGGCAGCTGGATAGGAGGCTAATGCTGATGCCGTCACAGAATCGGTTGTGAGGTATTCCGCAAGAACTAATGGATCTGTACAAAGGCCACCTGGAAGGGAAAGACCTGGAATGGATGACTTTTGCTGACTACCTTGGAGGGAGCAGAGGTTAGCCCACACCTGTGACGACTGGACGAAAGATAAGGAGACAAAAGCGTTTCCAACACATCCATTTGCTCTGTCTGATTACGTAACTGGCTTTGGCACGAAGATATTTAAAGGTAATTAGACTGTCGGAGAATGGATGCCACTTAAGATGTTACAAGGCATGATGACGATCATGGCTAGCTGTGGCAATAGCCGTGAGCCACCACAGAACTGGCCGGTGAACAGAGCCTGGCAAGCAGGGAACAGAAATGCCGGCAACCTGACAAAGAAGGTGGAAACATGACCTGGGATATATACAGAAGCCAATCAGCATGATGGAAAGCCCAGCGGGGTAATCTGGTCATCGGGAAGTGCAAAGAGGATGAGGATGAGGATGAGGATGATGATGATGATGATGATGATTATTTGGGTTGAGGGGGCACTCAACATCAGGGTCGTCAGTGCCCTGACGAAAAGTCAACAGAGAAGGTAACGAGAGAACAAATGGGAAGGGGTCACTATCACAGAGGTCATCGTGTGGAAACCAGTGTAAGGAAGGAAGAATGGGAGGGGAATAGAGCAAAAGATCAATAGCAGAGAAAGTGCCATGTGCAGCACTAAAATGGGTAGGAAACCATCATTAGGAAGGCATAGGTTGTGGTCCGCAAGAAATTGGTCAATTAAGAGCCCCTGACAAGATAAGGAAGCACTGCTTCACAAAGGGTGATGAACATTAAAATCCCCGAGGAGGAGGAAGATAGGGGGAAGGTGCTGAAGGAGGACAGTTAGGGTAGCAGACGTAGATGGCCTGTTAGGAGGGAGAGACAGATTGGAAACTGTAATGGCAGAGTCCAAGCGGAACTGAATGGCAACCACTTCCAATGTGATAAGAAGTGGGATCTGTGTATTAACAATACCTATATGCACCAACGTGCAGATGCCACCAGAAGCCCTCGAAGGGCCGACCCCGTTCCAACAGAAAGCACAATACCCACGAAGAGAAAGTGAGTGAGCACCTTCAGTAACACGAGATTTCTGAAGAAGAACACAAGCTGCTGAGTAAAAGGCAGTAAGGGATTGCAACTCTGGAAGGTGACTGTAGTAGCCATTATGGTTCCACTGAATGATCACAGAGTGCGTATCCACATGGGTAGCAAAAAGGTTGCAGCCAATCACACCACTGGGTGACCATATGTCATCAGCAATGGTGGGGTGACATCCATAAATAAGACGACTGACTCAGATCGCAAGGGGAGATATGGCACCTCTGGGGGCACCAGGGGGCCTTGTCCTGGGACTTGTGTTTTGTTTTCTACTCTTCCAGAGGTTGAGGAGGGCAGAGTACAGTAGGAGGGAAGGCTTGTACAAGATCTGGAACTGAAAGAGTGGGCAACCTTGGGATGCACAGACTGTGCGTCCCATGGCTGAGTTGTGGTAGTAGGCCCCCTGCCTGAGAGACGCCGAAGGGGAGGGAGCCCTATCACTGGCAGGCATCAAAGGAAGGGGGGGGGGCACATCTTCGGCCAAGGAGGGGGAGTGGCACCTGGAAGGGAGGGCATGGGAACTGCGGGGGAGTGGGAGAGGATAGGTCGACGAGACTGGACTAAGGAAGAGGTACAAGGGGGAGAGAATGTAACAGTGGCTAAAGTAGAACACATCAATGTTGGGTGGAGTGTCTCATATTTTTGACGAGCCTCAGTATAAGATAAAACTGATTCGAGACATATAATCTTGTATCTCCTTTTCTTTCTTGTACGCCAGGCGGTCTGGCGAGCATGGAGTGTGTCGGTCATGACAATTTACACACACAGGTGGCAGAACACAGACTTCCCTCATGGAGTGAGTATCCACAGTCACCACACCGAGGGTCCGCCGTACAGCGGGAAGACGTATGCCCAAAATGCAAGCACCGAAAGCACTTCATGGGTGGCAGGATGTACACGTCACATCGGTAACACACAAACTTTACCTTCTCTGAGAGGGTATCTATCTCGAAAGCCAGAATAAAGGTGCCAGTATAAGTGCTTTTGTCATTATGACCCTTTTGCAGACATTGAACAAATTGAATGCCACATCACTCCACATTAGCCCGGGGTTCCTAATCAGATCGAAGGATGAGGTCCCAATGAAAATTCACTCGCTGGACCATATTCAGAGGCTGGCGAGGGGTAATAGACACCGGGACATTGTCAAGACAATCACAAACACGAAGAGCTGCAGATTGGGTGGCAGAAGCAGCTTTGCTCAACAGGGAGACTGACCGCATCTACTGAGAGACTCCACTTCACCAAACTTGCCCTCAATATTCTCAACAACAAAAAAATGGTTTGTGGCACCGAATGTGACCGCGTCAATCCTAATACAGACCCGGTAGCAGAGAAAGTGTTTCATCCCAAGATGGTGAGCCTGGCCCTCCTCTCAGGGTGAAGCCAGGGAAGGGAAGGCTACAGGGTCATACAGAGCAGCATTCAATTACCCGTTATCACTCTAACAGATGGCCGTTTGACAAGGCCAGATTTTTGCAGCATGATACGCTTAATGCACCAAGCATCTACCCTGATACCACCCACTCCAATCAGGGGCTCTCCCCATGGGTGCCAGCCAGCCACGCAAGGGCCGCCTACCACGGTGGCCATTGCCGGGAGTTCCAATGCTCCAGGATGACAAGCAAACACTCCTTGGCATACACGGGGAGGAAACAGCTCAGTTATCAGTAATGTGATCTATGTGTTGTCAGGGGGCTCAGTCAGATGGGTAAATAACAGCCCCACTACATGTACTGGTGTCCTAGTGGGGTGGTGAGGCACTATGGCAGTGAAGGAAGAGGGGAAGGAAAGGGGGAGGGGAATCTACGCTGTACACACTTTGGAGGGAGTTCTTCCCCAAATGGCTCACACTAAAGGCAGAAAATTTACAAATGGAGATCAAACCCCAAGGTGAGACCAAAAACTCAAGATGAAAAAGGACATGCAAGACAAACAAAACTGCAAGGAATACAGGGAGCAAGATGGATAGCCAAGTGGACATAAATAGGAACACCGAGAGAGGGGAAGGAGAGAGCAGCAGAGAAGGAGCAAGGATGGAAAGGGAAGGGCACGGTTAAGGAAATGCAGCCCAGGAAGGAGGGATGGGCTGCAATAGCTTGCAGCCCTGTGTGTGCCACACACAAACTCATGAAAGAACCACGAGCCCCCTGGGGAGAAGATAGCTGTGGATGGCAGACACACCACGGAAATATAAGTGAGCGGGCCTGAAGAAGAGGTGAAAGAGAGGAGAGCTGGAGTTCTGAGAAATGGGACCAGATGGGGATGGCAATCTTAACCCCATACCTGGTCTGCCATTGGAGGAGCCAGATCTCTGTACCTGGAGAGTGGAGACGGTAGATTGGGAGCTTCGAGGAGCAGCGGATGTGTAACACATAAGTTATCAACTGCTGTTGGTGCACAACCTGCAGTGGTAGAAACCCTGCCTCCACTAAATGGGATCATGGGGCTAGTCCAAAAGGCTCCAGATGTCAGTTGTACCCCACAATGGTGTATTTGGTCCAGTGTCTGTAAAGTTGAGGGTGACACTGAGCCACATGCAAAACTCCCTTAATTGAAACGGGACTGGGCCAATGCTTTACACAGCTATATTAGAGAAGAGTGATCTGCACCCCAACTGGTGTTGCTGAGGCATCAAAGAGCACCGAGATGTGACCCAAAAGTCCACTTTAGTTGATGAAGATGGGGAAGCCATGCCAACCAGGCATCAAAGACCAGTCCCAAAAAATGATGAGTGTCCTCCACAATGAGGGACTGGCCATCAAGCTATAGATCTGGATTGGGATGGACTTTACAGCGATGACATAAATGCTGAATGCAGGTCTTGGCAACCCAAAAAATGGAAGCCATGAGTGACAGCTCGAGACTGTAGGTCCTGCAGCCGCCTCCAGGCCATTGATAGCCACAAAAAAGAGAGGGACACTCAAAACAGAATCCTGTGGCACCTCATTGTCCTGCAGATGGGAGGTACTACAGGAGACGCCAACATGTACCTGAAAAATGTGAAAGCTGCAGATAATAATCAGGAGCTGGCCACGGAAGCCCACTCATGTAAGGTTGCAAGGATGTGGTGGCGCCATGTGGTATCACAAGCTTTATCCAAATCAAAGAAGACTGCAACAATGTGCTGACGCTGGGAAAAAGCTGTTCGGATAGCAGATTCCAGATGGACTAAATTATCTGCAGCAGAGCAGCCTCAGTGAAAACCACCCTGGGTCCAAGTCAAGAGGTCCCAGAATTAAAGTATCCAATACAGCCTTCGACACGTCATGCATTTGAGTTACTTGCTGAGGACATTGGTTAAACTGATTGGACGATAGCTGTCCACCTGAAGTGGTGGTTTACCCGATTTAAAAACTAGAATAATGACATTTTCTCACCACTGGGAAGGGAATTCTCCCTCACTGCAGAGACAGTTAAACAGGGGCAAGTCTACGATATCGGCTAGTCACCAGTAAGTGCCGAAGCATTTGGCTGTGCACTCAGTCCAGTCCCGGAGCCATGTCGGGGAAGAGAGCAGTGCATAGGCGAATTCTCACTCACTAAATAGGGCATTATAAGGCTCCAGGTGGCAACAAACTAAAGATAAAGAGAATCATTTCAGACAGTGTTCAAGAACATGGTACATGGCCAGATTGTGGACCAACGCTGAGGCCTGGGCGAAATGCCAAGCAAAATGCTCATCATTAGAGCCTGGGCTGGTGATCTTCGCCCATACATTCAAAGAGAGAGTACACAGCCCTATGGCAGCAACATTGTTCCCAACAGATCTGTTTCTGGCGTTTATGAAGATAGTGGGCCCGCGAACAAAGTTGTTTACAAGCCAGGAGGTGGTTGAGAAACTAATGCCATATGTAGTGTTGGAAGGCATGACAGTGGTCTTTAATGGCTGCAGTAGTATCAGGGGGGACCACCAAGAGACAGTCTTCTGCGATGGAGAACACAAGGAAGAACGAATCACCAAAGCATCTGCCGAAAGGATGGTGTCATTCAAACTTTGTATGGACTCATCAATGCCATCATGTTGTTAGAATGACAGCTGAGGAAAAGGCATCCCAACCCACATTAGAAAGGCCCACCTGGGAGGGCATCCAGGTGAGTGATGCTGGAGAAAAGATAAGATAACTGATTTTTTCCAGAAGAGTAACCCCCTCAAATGTCAGGATGAACGTGCCGGTATCAATGTTATCATCCACAGGTCCTATCTGGACTTGCTGGATAAAATGAACACTGCACAATGCCAGATTAGTCCCAGAGTTCCTAATCAGATTGAAAGAGGGCCCTGTGGAAAGTAATGCCCTGAGTTATATTTAGGACTGGTGAGCAGTAACTTTCACTGGGTTGTCTCCTAAGTGCTCGCAAGCACAAAGGGAAGCCGATTGACTGGTGGAAGAGGTTTTAATTAGTGGGGAACCAGAACGCATCTTACTAAGTGAGAACTTTACCAAACTTATCTTCAATACATTCTACAAAAAAGAGCGGCTTGTTAGTGACAAAAGTCTCCCAATCTGTCTTGGAACAAACCAAGTAACAAGGAAAGGATTTTGCCCCAAGCCGGTGGGCCTGGAGCTCCTCCCAGGAGGAGGCTGAGGATTCAAAAGTAGCAGCAGAGAGAGAACTGTTCACACCAGAAGAGATAGCTGTGGAAGAGTGGCCAGAAGTATTGAGCTTAGCACGCTACATGTGCAGAGCATCTGCCCTGGTACCACCAACCACTCTGACCAGGGGCTCACCCTGTGGGCACCACCCACCCACAGCAAAGGTCACCTGGCACAGTGATCATTGCTGGGAGTTCTGATGCCCCAAAAAGATGAGCAACCATTCCTAGGTATACACAAAGCGGTGACAGCTCAGGTACCAGAAGTATGATCCCTGTGTTGTCAGGGGGCTCAGCCCCACCACAAGGACTAGCTAGACATGCCCCACCATAAGAACTGGCTAGACATGCTGGTGATCTAGCAGGAGGGGGGGGGGGGGATGTGAGAGTGTCTGTGGCAGGGAAGGTGAGGGGAAGAGGGTCTGTGGCAGGGAAGGTTTGGGGGGGGGGGGGGGGGGAAGGAACACATGCCGTAGACATTATGGAATTCTTCCTCAAATGGCTCACACTACATTTATAATGGGAGGTCAGACCCCAAGGGGGCCACAAAAAGGCAAAACACAAGGTGGGTGGGTGGATGGGGGGCAGAAGAGAGGAAACATAAGACCGAAAAGGAATAGGGGAACAGAGGGAATAGCCTGGTAATCAAAGTTAAACACTTAACAAGAAAAGGGAGGCAGTAGGGTGATGAGCTAGGATGGGAAGGAGTGGATACAGGGAAGGGAATGGAGAGAAGGGAGGCTACAATAGCTTGGGGCCCCATGCGTGCCACACACTTACTCATGAAAGAGCTGGAGGCCCCCTGGGAGGAAATGGAAGGCTTGGATAGTGGTTACTAATTCTGCTGTAAAAACACTACATCCAGAGGATAGTGAGTGTTGTTCATGAGCCCCAGAATGTGTGAAGGCACAGCCTATGTGATCATTGAGCCATCAGTACAGATGAATGTTGAACCAGGAAATTCACCATGGAGTGAAAGGTATGAGAATATGCAGATATGTCTATCATTTCCTCTGATCCAATGGAAAGGTCCAGCCAGGTCTCTGGATGAGGTATGCACCATGGGGGGCTTCACGAAGGTAACCTGATGAGAGATCAATGGAAGAAGGCTGAGATCAGAGTGAAGATATTCCAGATGAGAACTACTGCTGCAACACCACACATGGTTTGTTCTGGGAAACAAATCCACTAGCCAGGGAAAAAGATAATTTTTTTTTTTTTTTGTGTGGTTTTAGGGACAATGGTCATTAGCGCCCTGACTACGTTAAGAATGCACCGCGAGGCACAAGTTTAAAACAACAACTAAAAGAGAAAACACGATAAAAGACAGACTGACATGCAAAGGATTAAAAAACAGCATCATCAAATGTCCTTAGAGAGGTTTGTCAAATTGATAAAACTAAGAACGCGAGCAGCTGCTCGTGGGTCATCCGCTAAAATGGCATCTAGAGTACATGGCAGGTTAAGATCTAGACGCAGTGTGTTAAAATCCGGACAGGACATTAAAATGTGGCGGACCATCAGCAATTGCCCACATGGGCAGAACGGCGCCGGCGCAGCCGTCAGCAGATGGCGATGGCTGAACCGGCAGTGTCAAATGCGTAACCAGGCCAAAACGACCTCCTCCCGCCGAGAAGGGTGGGAGGAGGACGTCCAAGCCGCGGGAAGAGGTTTCAAGGCCCGAAGCTTGTTGTCTGTAAGTGCAGCCCAATCGGCATGCCACAGCGATAAAATGTGCCGACAAATTACCCTGCTACAATCCGACGAAGGGACACAACAAGAAGCTGTCCGAGGCTGGAGGACCGCAGCCTTGGCCGCGGCATCTGCAGCTTCGTTCCCAGGGATACCGACATGGCCAGGGACCCACATAAAGCTAACCGGAGAACCGACGTCCACCAGCTGCTGAAGAGAGCGTTGGATCCGGTGCACGAAAGGGTGAACCGGATACGGATCACTGAGGCTCTGGATGGCGCTCAGGGAATCGGAGCAGATGACATAAGCAGAATGTCGGTGGCGGCAGATGTAAAGAACAGCCTGGTAGAGGGCAAAGAGCTCAGCTGTGAAGACCGAACAATGGCCATGGAGCCGGTATTTGAAACTTTGTGCCCCGACAATAAAAGAACACCCGACCCCGTCATTAGTCTTTGAGCCATCTGTATAAATGAAGGTCATATTGATGAACTTCGAACGAAGTTCAACAAAACGGGAGTGGTAGACCGAACCGGGGGTAACCTCTTTTGGGAGCGAGCTGAGGTCAAGGTGAACGCGGACCTGAGCCTGGAGCCAAGGTGGCGTGTGGCTCTCGCCCACACGAAAGGTTGCAGGGAGTGAAAAATTAAGGTGTTGAAGGAGGCGACGAAAGCGAACTCCAGGGGGTAGCAGGGCAGAGACATACAACCCGTATTGATGGTCGAGAGAGTCGTCAAAAAAGGAACGATAAGACGGGTGGTCGGGCATTGACAGTAGCCGACAGGCATACCGACAAAGCAGTATATCGCGCCGGTAGGTGAGTGGCAATTCGCCAGCGTCAGCATGAAGACTCTCTACGGGACTAGTACAAAACGCTCCGATCGCAAGTCGTAAACCCCGATGTTGTATGGAGTTGAGGCGGCGTAAGATGGATGGCCGTGCAGTGGAGTATACGAAGCTCCCATAATCCAGCTTGGAGCGGACAATCGACCGATACAGACGAAGCAGGACGGTTCGATCCGCTCCCCACGACATACCACCGAGAACACGGAGGACATTTAAAGAACGGGTACAACGGGCAGCCAAATATGACACATGTGGAGACCAGCTAAGTTTCCTGTCAAATGTAAGACCTAAAAAATTTGTTGTCTCCACGATTGGGAGAGCAACGGGACCGAGTCGTAAGGACGGTGGGAGAAACTCTTTGTAGCGCCAGAAGTTAATACAGACCGTCTTCTCGACAGAAAAACTGAAGCCATTGGCGACACTCCAGGAGTAAAGACGGTCAAGAGAACGCTGAAGACAGCGCTCCAGGACACGTGTACACTGCGCGCTGCAATAGATGGTAAAATCGTCCACGGAAAGGGAGCCTGATACATCAGCTGGGAGGCAATCCATTATTGGATTGATCGCGATGGCGAAGAGAGCGACGCTCAAAACTGAGCCCTGTGGCACCCCATTCTCCTGGCGAAAGGTGTCTGACAGGACAGAACCCACACGTACCCTGAACTGTCGATCCATTAAAAAGGAACGAATAAAAAGAGGGAGGCGACCGCGAAGGCCCCATGTATGCATGGTGCGGAGAATGCCCACCCTCCAACAGGTGTCGTAAGCCTTCTCCAAATCAAAGAACACAGCCGCGGTCGGGCACTTCCGCAAGAAGTTATTCATAATGAAGGTCGACAAGGTAACCAGATGGTCAACAGCAGAGCGGCGCCTACGAAATCCACATTGTACATTGGTAAGTAGGCGTCGAGACTTGAGCAGCCAAACCAATCGAGAGTTAACCATTCGCTCCATCACTTTACAGACACAGATGGTAAGCGAGATGGGTCGATAACTGGAAGGCAAGTGCTTGTCCTTCCCCGGCTTAGGAATCGGGACAACAATAGACTCGCGCCATCATGCGGGAACATGTCCCTCAATCCAGATGCGATTGTAAGTACGAAGAAGAAAACCTTTACCCGCAAGAGAAAGGTTCTTCAGCATCTGAATATGAATAGAATCAGGCCCTGGAGCGGAGGACCGTGATCGGCCAAGTGCGTTTTCGAGTTCCCGCATGGTGAATGGGGCATTATAACTTTCACAATTCGAGGAGCGGAAGTTAGGTGGCCTAGCCTCCTCTGCCTGTTTGCGGGGGAGGAAGGCAGGGTGGTAATGAGCGGAGCTCGAAACCTCGGCGAAAAAGCGGCCGAAGGCATTGGAGACATCCTCAGGGGCCACAAGGACGTCATTCGCAACCGTCAAGCCAGAAACTGGTGAGTGGACCTTAGTGCCAGATAGCCGGCGCAGGCTACCCCAGACAACAGAAGAAGGAGTAAAACTGTTGAAGGTGCTTGTGAAAGCAGCCCAGCTGGCTTTCTTGCTTTCTTTAATAATACGACGACACTGTGCACGTAATCGTTTATAATTGATACAATTCGCCACTGTAGGGTGGCGTTTAAAGGTGCGTAAAGCACGTCGACGAGCACGTAAAGCGTCTCTACATGCTGCGGTCCACCAGGGGACCGGTACGCGACGTGGAGAAGAAGTAGGGTGAGGGATGGAATATTCAGCAGCAGCGAGAATGACTTCCGTGAGGTGTGCGACCTGACGATCGCAGCTTGTGAAGGTGTGATCCTGAAAGGTCGCCCTGGAAGAGAAGAGCCCCCAGTCTGCTTTGGAGATGGTCCAACTAGATGAGCACGGAGAGGGGGTATGCTGCAGGAGATGGATAACACACGGGAAGTGGTCGCTCGAATATGTATCAGAAAGTGCATACCACTCAAACCGGCGTGCAAGTTGGGGAGTACATATAGAGAGGTCTAAATGGGAATAGGTGTGAGATGTGTCCGAAAGAAAAGTAGGGGCGCCAGTATTGAGGCAGACAAGATTGAGCTGGTTGAAAAGGTCTGCTAACAGGGAGCCCCTCGGGCAGGATGCTGGAGAGCCCCAAAGGGGATGGTGGGCATTGAAGTCGCCAGTTAACAAAAATGGTGCAGGTAGCTGAGCAATAAGTTGCATCATGTCTGCCCTGGTAACGGCAGATGACGATGGAGTGTAAACGGTACAAATGGAAAATGTAAAAGTGGGGAGAGTAATGCGGATGGCAACTGCCTGCAGGCCGGTGTGCAACGTGATGGGATCGTAGTAAATATCATCCCAGACCAGCAACATAACCCCTCCATGAGCCGGGATACCTACCACAGGGGGTAGGTCAAAACGCACAGAGGTGTAGTGTGCCAAGGCAATTTGATTGCATGGGCGTAGCTTCGTTTCCTGGAGGGCTACGACGAGCGGACGGTGCAAGCGGAGCAGCAACTTCAAGTCCTCTCGGTTGGAGCGAATGCTGCGAATATTCCAGTGAATAAGTGCCATCGTAAGAAGAAAAGGAAGATGAAAGAAGGGGTCACCTCGAAGGCCGCTGAGGGCCTGGCTTCGAGTGAGCACTGCCGCCGCTATCAGTAGGCGGACAGTCATCGTCCATTGGGTCTATAGGTTCATCGGCCATCTTGGGAAGATGGCCAGGAGCGGGAGCTTCCTCCGCCGGTGAACGGCCAGATGTTCGGCTACCAGCGGTGCGGCCAGGCGAAACGGATGACGGCCTGGGGCGGCAACCGCTGGGTGGCGCAGGAGAAGAAATGCGCCGTGGCGGAGAAGGAGAACTGTGCTTCCTATGAGCCTTCTTGGAAGGACGTTTGGTGGAAGTACCGGTTGAAGGCTGGGAGGTTGAGGTACGTAGGAAGTCTGCACGGGACGGTTCCTTCTTGAAGGCCCGTGCATCAGACTTCTGGGTCTTCGTCTTAGCAGAAGCTGATGAAGGGGCTGATGTCTGTGGGGTGATGGGACGAAGAGGAGACGTCGACCGCGCGATCTTAGCACTGGCCGAACGGACGACCGTGGTGCTGAAGGTCAGATCGCATGTCTGGGTTGCCATCTCCCTGGTAGTCCGAGGAGAGGCGAGGACAGTACTGTATTTCCCCGCTGGGAGCAGCGTGGGCTTCCTACTAGCCAATAGCTTGCGAGCAGCCGAGGTGGACACTTTCTCTTTGACCCGAATTTCTTGGATACAGCGTTCTTCCTTATAGACAGGACAGTCGCGGGAGGATGCGGCATGGTCACCCTGA
The DNA here is from genome assembly GCF_023898315.1 of Schistocerca nitens. Taxonomy (NCBI): domain Eukaryota; kingdom Metazoa; phylum Arthropoda; class Insecta; order Orthoptera; family Acrididae; genus Schistocerca; species Schistocerca nitens. The sequence goes on along the minus strand of NC_064616.1, from coordinate 619,997,997 downwards.
CAGTTCATACAACGAGGAGACGGAGGTGGACAGTCACCCTCATGGGCATCCCTGCCACAAGTGACACATTTAGCCGCATTGGAACAAGACTGTCGAGTGTGATTGAAACGCTGACACTGGTAGCAGCGCGTAGGTGTCGGGACATAGGGGCGAACAGAAATAACCTCGTAGCCCGCCTTGATGCGCGATGGCAGCTTAACACTATCGAAGGTCAAGAAAAGTGTCCGGGTCAGTACAAGGTCATTGTTGACCTTTTTCATGACCCTATGGACAGCCGTCACGCCCTACTCAGCGAGGAAAGATTGAATCTCCTCGTCAGTCAATCCGTCGAGGGAGCTAGTATAGATTACACCACGAGACGAATTCAAAGTTCGGTGAGCCTCCACCCGGACAGGGAACGTGTACAGGAGTGTGGCCCGAAGCAGTTTTTGTGCCTGAAAGGCGCTCTCAGTTTCTAGTAATAAGGTACCGTTACGCAACCTGGTACAAGATTTGACAGATCCGGCTATGGCATCTACGCCCTTCTGGATAACGAAAGGGTTGACAGAGGAAAAATCCTTTCCGTCCTCAGAGCGAGAAACGACGAGGAACTGTGGGGCAGGCGGTAGTACTTTTGTCACTGGTGGCTGGTCATGTTTCCGTTTTTGGGCAGAAGTCGAGAGAGATGGAGTGAAATCCATTGCGGAGGAATCCCCCATGATTGCCAGCGTCTCCGATGGCGCGCTCCTTCCTTGTGGGGACCCTCTCAGAGGGCACTCCCGCCTTAGGTGAATGTTTACACCTCAGGTCACACCTCCCGAGAAACAGACGGAGGGACCAATCAGCATGGGCAGAAGGTATCAGCTCAGGCAATCACCCCTCCCTGGGCCTGGCCTTTACCAGGGGGTACGTGCCTGCCTTACATGTCTACCCAGGGCGGGGAATTACGCGTTACCCCGTCACCGGCTACGCGTGCGAACGCGTGGGTCGGCCTTCAGGCACGCACAGGGAGGAAGGAAGAAGAGGAAAAAGAAGAGAGAGAGGGAGAGAGAGGACAGACTGTCTCAAACGCCGAGGCGGAGACTAGAGAAGGCAGGGAGAAGAAGGCAATGAGAAGGCAAGGAGAAGAAGGCAAGGAGAAGAAGGCAATGAGAAGGCAAGGAGAAGAAGGCAATGAGAAGGCAAGGAGAAGAAGACAAGGGAAAGAGTAAGGAAGACAGTGAGGTGGAGAAGAGCAAAGAAAGGAACCAACCAAAGGAAGGAAGAAACGAGAAGTGAAAAAGCAAAATGACCGCAAATAGAGGTCATGGAACCGTCCCTCTCCGGACGCAGGCGCTAACGACCCCCTTGAAGGGGTGGGACTCCTTTTAGTCGCCTCTTACGACAGGCAGGAATACCTTGGGCCTATTCTAAGCCCCGGACCCGCAGGGGGGAAAAAGATATTGTGATTTGGGTCTTCACGGTAATTGTAAACATGTACTGCATAATTTAGCAGTAATTGGTGACATCTGAGTCAATGAGGAGGAATTCCAGCTTATACTAGGAGACCATCCACTGGGCTCATACCAAAAGTGTCAGTCACGAGCCAGTTCCCACAGTGGTGGACCAGATCCAATGGCTTTAATGTTGAAGGGGCTGCTGATTCATAAGCCACACACCAGTAATCCAGTCAGGATAGGACAAATGCTACAGAGTGGAGTGGTCCACACCACAGGAGGTAAGACTAAGGCAGTAGTGTGTGCTGAGTATCCACCGGCACACAGAGTGATCTGCATCCCAAGAGGTGTGGGCAAGGAAGCAGAGAGGGTTAAGCTTTCACATGCAACTAGTCGTTAGTTCATGAATATGGGGCAGCCAAGTCAACTTTTTGTCAAAGAGAAGCCCCAAAAATCAGGAATGGGAAACAGCATCCAAATTCTGGATACCAAAGTCGAGTTCTGAGTCAGGATGGACCATGGTACAACAGAAATGCACAGTCCACTTTTTGCAGAAGAGAAATGGAAACCATGGGAAAGGCTCCAAATGAAGACCTGTCACATTGGAGACATTCAACCAGGGCTACAGTGTGGGATCATGGTCAGTAGGAATCTGGTCAATTAAAAGGCCCCTGCCATACGAAATGGGTGCTCCCCCCACAGGGAGTGGTACGCATTGAAACCTTGAGTAGGAGAAAAAGGGGGGAGGGGGGTTATAGTTGGATTAAGGTGGTCAGCTCAAGGTACAATATGTGAGTCAACTGCCTGGAAGTACATAAATCTTGCAAATGGTGATCACTGAGGTCATTCGCACTCTCAATGCTATTAATCCACTCACTGACCACATCTGTGCAAACCAGTGTACAGACCCCTCCAGATGCCCTCTCAGAGCAAGCACAGTTCCAACAGAATGCACAATAACCATGGAGCATTGGGCAATGGTCATTGGTGAAGTGCGTTTCTTTTACAGCAACCTGTGGAAATTGGTGTTTTAGTTCCAGCAGGTGACAATATCTACTACAGTTCCACTGAATGATCACGTTACCGGTGTCCAGTTTAAGCATGAAGGGGCCAGGAGTAGAGGTCATAAATGAGATCCTTAAACTCTGTTTAAACTCGTCAGCAACTCCTATGACGTGATTTCCGATCTCGCCGTCTCCGTATGCTCGGAGACTCTACTCACTCGTTTCCGCACTACCCGTTAACACGCCGCTCGAGTCTTATCGAGTACAGGCGGACTCTTACCAGCCCGGAAAGGAGAGCGAGTGCGTCAGTATAACCACGAAGTCGCGGCACTGCCTCTATACACACAATGATTGATTACCTATGCATATTATAAACGGAGGTCCCCCGCCGCTTTTTTCTGTCTGTATGTGGGGGTGTGTGTTTCAATGAAACTTCGAAGGCAGCCGTTCATTTATTTTAATATATGCTCTATATTCAGATAAATACTAACGATTACGTTGACATATACGCAACTTGCGACAAGTTAACCGAGTCTGTGACGACAGTACAAGAAAACAGGACACAAGAACTATGTTTATTCTCTAAATAATAATTAACTAAATAATAATTAAATATTAAATTTACATCAATCTTCAAAAAATTACAAATATGAATGATCCGCTACACAATACGTTAGTGCCTATAAACGCAACCTACCATGACATAAGAAATACACAAATCGCATTCTATACCGCGCAATCATAGACATTGCTTTAAAATGCCTGTTCCTAGTTGTGTTTGTTTAGAAACAACCTAGCGTCATTTAACGGAGCTTACAAGTAATGCGACTTTTGTTATCGTAACTTAAAGAACATCCTGACAGACGAGGGTCCGCCACCTAGGGCTTTCAAGGTGATTGTTCAAAAGGATCATTAAATTTAACAACATTATATGATGGTATTACTTTAATTTCTGAACAGTATCAACATCAACTAACCTAAGTCTAAAGTATTTAACAGACCATTATTACTGTGAACCGAAAAAAATGTCATCCACAACATACGATGTAAACGACTTATGCTCTTAGCTACACTTGCTACAGAAGACACTGTCTTCCCATCTGCCACGTTGTTTATATAGGTCGTAGTGTTCCACCATCTGAGAATATCAGTTTCTGCCTCCGCCTTCTTATCGATAGCAGCACTTGAGAGAATAGAGATACAATACTTCACGGTGTTTGTCCACATGGTCCAGACGTCTGGCACACCTCTGGAATTTCAACAGATGCGGCAGTTTCTATGGGTCTACGTACTTTCGTGTGAACCACGAGTAACCAGAAAGAATGGAATCATAATTTATAACAACATTCACTCACACTCATGTTTCAAGATCATAGAATAAAAGACAGTTGTTCACTCGCCTTAAATGTTTACACACTTGCACAACTTATTTGAAAACAATGCCTCTGTCTTCAGAGCTCAGAATCAAAAGATCACGATATGGGAGCATAAAAAAGTAATGATCTTGTGGTACAAGCGCAGTATAATCTTTCACTCCTTTGGTCTATGTAACTTCTGCATCTTAATTTAAATACTGCTAGGGCATCACTAGGCATTCATTAGGACTCAAGTTCAAGTGACCATCCAAAAGTTTACACAGCCAGGGAAGTACCAAATGGAAGGGTAGATAGTTGTCTCGTTCTAGTTTACTACTAGCGCGTTTGAATGGCTTGAGGAACATGTTTCGGGTCTGCTCATTTATATTATGAGGTCTGCTCAACTCTTTTGTGGGTACAACTACTTGGCCTCAATCAGAATATCTCATACTGAAACTAGCATGTCTAACAAAGTGTTATATTGTTCTTCGACCTCTTGTCTGAGTGATTTTGTGAGTCTTCGTAAGACCAACACTCTTAAAATATGCCACTAGCGCTTTACACGAGTTTGTCGTGTCCCCCACTCGAGTTAGTTCTGATTGGGATATGAACACAATGAGAGGCACAAGGAAGTCTAATGAAGTCTATCAAAGCTGCCAGTATATTTGAACCTTGACCAGTTACGAAAGGTAACGACTTCATTAAATCCTCAGAAATTTGCAAGAATTCAAAACGGCAAACAGCCTGCAATAAAACGCCAACTGTTGTTGTTTCCTCATTGGGAAATGGGGCGGTAAATAATACTCTGTTCTTCATATGCCATGTTTCACTTATAGTGGCCACAGTCACTGTAGTGTAGATTATTTTACATGCATCATCCATCCACATATCAGTTTGAGGAGAACCTCTTATCGGTAATAGCAGCAGTAATTCGTGGAACCAGTAGCTTTTTAAGAGTGTTCCCAGTGGATTGTACTCGATTCCTAACAGTAGTCTGACGATTTACAGTCTCCACATTAACTTTACAACCCACTTCAGCTCCTACATACAATGCTTCGGCTGCCTCTGAAACCTGAGCAATTAATCATACAGAATGGTGTAAAATCTTTGCAGTACATAAGTGGCACAGAATCACAAATAGCGCGCTTTTCTTATGCAGTACTTTATTATCTACCGCAATATCCAAGCACATACAGGTGTATTTTTCTGTAATATCCAGGCAAAAAACAGGTTTTTTTAAAAACAAAAAAAATTAGTCCGATCGATGGTGAAATGGAAACTGGGATGGGTTTGCAACAAAAGTGAAGAAATTAGACATTTTTACAATGAGAATGAGCTTTTTCGTATTCTCTGTTGCTTGTCTGATAAAATGCTCAGGATTCAGTCACAACTGCAGTTTTATTAACATGTTAGTGAGACGAATCTTCGTAAAACTGTGCTGAGCTTTGGCAGAAGACGCAGGCTTCAACACAGTAACACGAGAGGTGTTGCTGTTACTTTAAACTGGCCCCTGACGACACGCTCCTGAACGCTTTAGCATGGGATCGAGTCTATGAGTGAGAAGCGACTACTAGTGCCACCGTTCCCAGACTCGTCATACTATAGAATGAAGAAGAGAGTGCCATAACAGCACAGACGTAACAGCGTCGCCTTTATTTGTACGGTAAGCATTTGCAACACTGGACTCCTACTCGCTACGTTTCTGATCCCTCACCAGGAGGAATTCTCACACCCCAGCCTCACAGCCTGTCAATGGCGATGGTGGAACCACATCAATGAACAATTCTGCTCCTGCTCCTCCTCCTCCACAGCCTTTGGTGACTGAGATTCTCACGAGTACCCATGCGTGATAAGCGTGAGGACAAATGAGGAGTGAGGAGCCCTGGGACGCACAGGTCGCGGTTCCGTCAGCTATTGACTGACATCGGGACTCTGATCAGCAGTTCCCGAGGAGAGAGGTCCCGAATGGTAGCTCTGTCACAGGTAGATGTCTGAGGACGAAGCTGCTGCTCCAGCCGAGTGTGCGAAGTTGTACATGAAAATGGTGTCACGTGCACCATACGAGAGCAGGGCAGAGGGAGAACAGGTTTTGAAAAAACTGAGGTACTGGGAGTGATGGCTGTGACTTTCACATAATTGGATGTCATATCAACAGGATGTGGCATTCATATTTTTTGTGTGTCTCAGTACATAACAGGCCGTCCAGTAGATCTATAGTACAATATTTTCTTTTCTTTCGTTTCTTTCTTGAAGGCTGGGTAAACCAGTGAACATGGAGGATGATGACCTGTGCAACACAAAAAGGTGGTTGTTCACAAGGACTACTTCAGTGGAATGATCGTCCGAAACTATAAAGTGCAAGCAACAAAAGCACCTCATTCGAAGTGAGGCTTAAGGTTTCATGTCACACCTGTACACCATGACTAACTTTTTCTCGGAGGACATTCCCTTCAAAGCGCAAGATAAGGCATCTGTATCTAGTCTCTTATCCTTGGGAGCTTTCTGGACACCTCAGATAAAATGTATGCCTCGCCGCTTGAGATTAGCCTGTAGCTCCTAGCCTGTTTGGAGCATAATGTCTGTGTAAGATTATTCCTTGGACCATAATCGGAGTCTTGTGTGAGACAATGGTCACTGGCACATCACCCAGACATTCATATGCCTGAAGAGCTGTAATTTGTGCAGCAGCAGAGACTTTAATCAATACTGATCCACTGCACATTTTTCATGACTGAAATGCTTTTAATTTATCTTCAATATGCTCCATAAAATATAATAGCTTTATCACAGTAACAGTACCCCTTTCAGTTCAAGTACATTCTTTTGCTCCCAGATGTCTGGTCTGCACCTCTTTCCATGGAGTAGCCCAGGCAAGGATAGCAGCAACTTTATAACTGTCCACATTGAAGTTTTGATTCCTGTATGAAGAGGTGGCTGCATTAGAACAGCCACTGTTTTGGTGTAATGTAATATGTTTCATGTGCAAAACTTCTACCCCGATGCCTCTTAATTTAATCGACGGCTCTCTCCACAGGTGCCACCCATCCACAGCAACGATCTTCTGACACGGTGACCGTTGCTGGGAATCCTGATGCTCCAGGAAGATGGGCACACACACACACACACACACACACACGCACGCACGCACGCACGCACGCACGCACGCGAGCAACAAGCTGTTGTTTGCGTCCATTACATCAAGGACAAACTGTCAAGCAGAATGTGTTCCAAGCTGGACGAACAGCAACGAAGTCTTCACTGGAGATATCTGGAATGGTTCTGCTATTCTGGTGAGTCAGAAGTGAAATAACTCACCTTCGAACACTCAGAAGATTGATACCTTTAACATAAACACATAGTGTAGTTTAAAAAATGAGTAATGAGACGATACTAACTTTGCAACTACATCACATGGTGTTTACCACTAAGTCACGAGTAGATATAAGAGAAGAACTTGAGTGGAAAACAACACTTCATTCTGAAATTTCTCCATTCTCCAATGTTGCCAGTACATGCACATGGCTGGACTTAGGAGTCTGAGGAGCAGCTAAGTTTATTGTTATCTTAGGTTAACAATTTGCACCAATATCCATCATTTGTATTTGCAAAGTGCTGCTGATCTTCACTAAAGCTTTTCACAGAGTAGTAGCAAAGAAGTTGAGAAAACAGGAGATTGCAAGCCCTTACATTCTTTTTTTGCCTCTGTATACTAAATTCTCATCATCACTTTAATTCTTATGTTTTCTTTGCTTGTGAAAAGATCTGGAAATACCTGTTCCAAGTAGTGTAGTTACCTGAACAGTTTACACATCTTTGGCAGTTCTAGCGCATTGGGTTGGACACCTGAAGTCTTACTTTCAGTAGAGTAAATCTGGCTTTGATCTTCTCTGGACTGGAGGGCTAACGAAATGCTAGGATGAAGTAGTAGTCTTCTGAAGCTCACTGTTCACTCGCTGTTACAGGAGCCAAAACAAAATGACACCCCATTGATGAAGTGGAGTTTTGTGTGGAAATTCATTTTTGCATTTGAAAGGGAACATACTAACAATTCATGCTGAGATGGTAGAAAGGTTGGGGAGTTGGGTGATCTGGGGCTGGGGACCAAACAGCGAGATCATCAGTCCCATCGTATTGGGGAAGGATGGGGAAGGAAATCTGCTGTGCCCTTTCAAAGGAACCACCCCAGCATTTGCCTAAAGTGATTTAGGGAAATCACGGAAAACCTAAATCACGATGAGAAGATGTGAGCTTGAACCGTTGTCCTCCCGAATGTGAGTCCTGTGTGCTAACCGCTGCACCACCCCACTTGGTGAGGTGAAAAGGTATGGCAACAATGCACCATTATGACAACACAGTGGAAGCAGAAGAGAGACTTCCGGTGTAATCAAAGAAGTCTGAATGACAAAAATTGAAGCAGTAGCCCATATACCTGTGAAGAACGGGAACTGTAAGAGAAGTGGAGGCTCCAGTTCTCGTAAACTGGACCGTCTCTATAGAGGTGATAACTGAAGAAGTGGAAAAACGGTCACATACCAATTTTCAACATCTTACATGGCAGTTTCAACATGACAAAACATTTCATTCTTGCAGTACAATTCGCCAGTGTGATTACATACTTTCTATTGTGAAGTAAACACTTCAGCCATGCAAAAATGATATAATTAATACCATAAAACTTTAATTTCCAACACAGAATTTTACGAGCAACACAATGAAAGGTCTAGGTATGGTCACATAATACACCAACAGGGTAGTATAGCAGGTTTTGCTTTTTGGAACTAAATGCAAGTATTGTACAATATTTGCGGTAAACAGGTTTTAAATCTTTAAAACAGACTGTTCTCTAAATTAGGCAAAGCTTCCTCCTGTTTGCACACACACTTCTGTTCAATTTTAGCTCTAGTTGTTTTAAGATAAAACAAGATTCAATGTTCTGAGGAAGTATATATAAGAAAGAATTAAATCTTTCATCATTACTGTCTGCTTTGTAAATCCGTTCCAGCATTCTATACATAAGTTTTTTCAAACTACTGTGACACATGATAATGATGATTATATGTTTAAAGGGACTAAAGTACTGGATCATCAGTCCCTCCATTTCACGAGACAAACACATAAAAAGGTAAAAAGCGAAGGAGGGGGGACTTAGGGTTGGAGTTGTAATCTTAAGTATGTGCCCGGTATTCCAACATCAAGACACTCTCCTGTAGTTGTGTCTTTCGCTGGAAGGTCGGCGAGTTCATTTCCTGGAATGCCTATGCGGCTTGGTGTACCGATGAAAGTCACTGTCTTTCCAGAGCTGTAGAAATCAAACATTATGTCCTGGATGTCGGCAACCAAAAGATGGGCCACAAAAGACATCCATCCGTATCACAGGACAGGGTACAAACCACGGAGGGGAGGGGAGGGCGGGGGGGATGCCTAGAGTGAGGAACACAGACTACAGAAAGCTGTTGGAGGTCCTTCAATAGAGGATCGAGTCAGAACCAAACTGGTCAATCCAGTTTTGAGCGGTGCACAAACAATCTGAGGTGTTGGTTGTGGAACAGAGAGTGACTGCGTAATTTGCCAGAAGCTGCAGTCGTCTAACCTGCAGTGGTGGGACACCAGCTTCTGCCATTCTGCCAGGAGGCTGTCAACAGGTCTCGTATGGAAGGCTCCCCATTGCCAACTGCAATCAAGTATGGTGAAGAGGATCCAGGAAGCTCAGTACTGCTGACCCATAAGCACCAAATCCGCAGTCCAAGTGGGATAAAATCAGCACTTTGTACAATCTCAAAACTATGCATTCCGCACGCCATGTGGAGTTACTAAGAACACAGATAGCATTTAGATTCTTCATACTTGCCTTGAGCCAGGTAACAGCCATGTTAGCTTGTTGTCAAATGAAATACCTAAGACTTGAAAAGTTTAAGTGACTTGTCACCAAGGAAAATTTCTGGGTGTGGGCACACAGACCACAGTTGGCATAAATGCACAACTCATAATTTTGCAGGAGAAAATTAACAGCTTTGATTCAGGACCCAGTCATGTACTCTCCAGACAGCTCCCTCAAGATTGCGCTCAGCAGTGCGCAGTGATGCGTGTATTTGGCAGAAAGGAGAATTTACCTCTCAATGGTAAATATATGGTCAACTGCCATTCTTGTCCAGAAACTGGGAAAGGTCCCACATATTTCAAATAACTACTGGCCAGTCTGACAAATGGGCTGTGTAAGCTATTTGAATATATGGTCAACTGCCATCTTTGGCGATGCCTCGAAGCCGGAGGACATATATCAAGACTCCAAAGTATCTTTCGGGCTTTCCGGTTCACCACAGATCTGGTTAGTCTGGAATCTGCAGTGTCCAGTGCTTTCCTGCACTGCCAACATCTGATAGCTGCTGTGGTCCTTGGCCTACAGGAGGCATATGATATCACCTGGTGACACCACATACTATCTACACTGCACGAGTGGGGTTTCCCACACAGTTTATCCATTTTTATCCAGAATTTCCCATGTCTCCAACATTTTTGGGTCCAGATAGGTTTGACTGTCAACAACCAATATATACAGAAAACTGGAGTCCCTCAGGGATTGGTTGTGAGTATAACACTGTTTGCTATCGCCACCAGTGGTGCCGTAAATACATTAGGGCCCCACAGTCTCTGTGTTACTGTGTGTGGATGATCTTTGCGTGTACTGTGCCTCCGAATATTAAAAAGTCCGAAGATATGTTATTAAAAACCACACTTTTGCCACAAGCCTCTGGAATGCTCTTGAATGATCCATAGAAGGATGGCACTTGTGCTGTTGAAGCGCCCTATGGCATTCCCAGATAGCTGTGGCTATATCCTCAGACCACCATGGCATAAACAGTCACCTGAATGAGCCAAAGAAGTAGGGCATCATTTTTGCAGCAACATGAATAAAAGTATCAGTAGTATCCTGTACCATTTTGTCAATATCCCTGGCTGCAAAAGTGGCTGTAGAGGAGAAAGCATGCCAGTCAGTTTTCTGAAGCTACCAATGTGGAGCATGTTCCAAATGTCTGTAAGTGGAGAGGGAGAGAATGATACGAAAATGGTCAACTTCATAAAGATTGCCATGGACGCACCAATGAATCAGGGGTAAATACTTGGGCTGCAAGCTTTAAGATCAATACTTTAGTATGTTCTGTGTGCCACACTGAAATGTGTTGCAGTTCCAGTGTTGAGCAGGCAGATGCCCAATTCTGAAAGGAGGTGTTCTAGCACTCGGCTTCTGTGAGACAGTGTTGTGACCCCACAGATAATTATCAGCATTAAAGGATATTAGTGTTTAACGTCCCGTCGACAACGAGGTCATTAGAGACGGAGCGCAAGCTCGGGTGAGGGAAGGATGGGGAAGGAAATCGGCCGTGCCCTTTCAAAGGAACCATCATGGCATTTGCCTGAAGCGATTTAGGGAAATCACGGAAAACCTAAATCAGGATGGCCGGAGACGGGATTGAACCGTCGTCCTCCCGAATGCGAGTCCAGTGTGCTAACCACTGCGCCACCTCGCTCGGTATCAGCATTAAAGTCCCCCAGTTAGAGGAAGGGTGGTGGTAGCTGCTCCACTAACTGTAAGAGTTAGTGATAATGGAAAGGTTCGCCTGGGGGTAGATAAACATTACAGATTGTCAACCGAATTGACAGGTAGACTAACGTCCACTGCCTCTAGTTCAGTATTAAGGGACACTTCCTCACTGAAAATATCAGAGCATATGAGGGTAAAGACTCCACTGGATGCTCTCTCAACATTAGCATGACTAGTAGAGTGTAGTTTGTAGTTTTTCAGAGCAGGGAGATGTTGTTGTGGTCTTCAGTCCTGAGACTGGTTTGATGCAGCTCTCCATGCTACTCTATCCTGTGCAAGCTTCTTCATCTCCCAGTACCTACTGCAACCTACATCCTTCTGAATCTGCTTAGTGTATTGATCTCTTGGTCTCCCTCTACGATTTTTACCCTCCACGCTGCCCTCCAATGCTAAATTTGTGATCCCTTGATGCCTCAAAACATGTCCTACCAACCGATCCCTTCTTCTAGTCAAGTTGTGCCACAAACTTCTCTTCTCCCCAATCCTATTCAATACCTCCTCATTAGTTACGTGATCTACCCACCTTATCTTCAGCATTCTTCTGTAGCACCACATTTCGAAAGCTTCTATTCTCTTCTTGTCCAAACTGGTTATCGTCCATGTTTCACTTCCATACATGGCTACACTCCATACAAATACTTTCAGAAACGACTTCCTGACACCTAAATCTATACTCGATGTTAACAAATTTCTCTTCTTCAGAAACGATTTCCTTGCCATTGCCAGTCTACATTTTATATCCTCTCTACTTTGACCATCATCAGTTATTTTACTCCCTAAATAGCAAAACTCCTTTACTACTTTAAGTGTCTCATTTCCAAATCTAATCCCCTCAGCATCACCCGATTTAATTTGACTACATTCCATTATCCTCGTTTTGCTTTTGTTGATGTTCATCTTATATCCTCCTTTCAAGACACTGTCCATTCCGTTCAACTGCTCTTCAAAGTCCTTTGCTGTCTCTGACAGAATTACAATGTCATCGGCGAACCTCAAAGTTTTTACTTCTTCTCCATGAATTTTAATACCTACTCCGAATTTTTCTTTTGTTTCCTTTACTGCTTGCTCAATATACAGATTGAATAACATCGGGGAGAGGCTACAACCCTGTCTTACTCCTTTCCCAACCACTGCTTCCCTTTCATGCCCCTGGACTCTTATAACTGCCATCTGGTTTCTGTACAAATTGTAAATAGCCTTTTGCTCCCTGTATTTTACCCCTGCCACCTTCAGAATTTGAAAGAGAGTATTCCAGTTAACGTTGTCAAAAGCTTTCTCTAAGTCTACAAATGCTAGAAACGTAGGTTTGCCTTTTCTTAATCTTTCTTCTAAGATAATTCGTAAGGTTAGTATTGCCTCACGTGTTCCAACATTTCTACAGAATCCAAACTGATCTTCCCCGAGGTCCGCTTCTACCAGTTTTTCCATTCGTCTGTAAAGAATTCGCGTCAGTATTTTGCAGCTGTGACTTATTAAACTGATAGTTCGGTAATTTTCACATCTGTCAACACCTGCTTTCTTTGGTATTGGAATTATTATATTCTTCTTGAAGTCTGTGGGTATTTCGCCTGTCTCATACATCTTGCTCACCAGATGGTAGAGTTTTGTCATGACTGGCTCTCCCAAGGCCATCAGTAGTTCTAATGGAATGTTGTCTACTCCCGGGGCCTTGTTTCGACTCAGGTCTTTCAGTGCTCTGTCAAACTCTTCACGCAGTATCTTATCTCCCATTTCATCTTCATCTACATCCTCTTCCATTTCCATAATACTGTCCTGAAGTACATCGCCCTTGTATAAACCCTCTATATACTCCTTCCGCCTTTCTGCCTTCCCTTCTTTGCTTAGAACTGGGTTGCCATCTGAGCTCTTGATATTCATACAAGTGGTTCTCTTCTCTCCAAAGGTCTCTTTAATTTTCCTGTAGGCAGTATCTATCTTACCCCTAGTGAGACAAGCCTCTACATCCTTACATTTGTCCTCTAGCCATCCCTGCTTAGCCATTTTGCACTTCCTGTCGATCTCATTTTTGAGACTTTGTATTCCCTTTTGCCAGCTTCATTTACTGCATTTTTATATTTTCTCCTTTCATCAATTAAATTCAATATTTCTTCTGTTACCCAAGGATTTCTATTAGCCCTCGTCTTTTTACCTACTTGATCCTCTGCTGCCTTCACTACTTCATCCCTCAGAGCTACCCATTCTTCTTCTACTGTATTTCTTTCCCCCATTCCTGTCAATTGTTCCCTTATGCTCTCCCTGAAACACTCTACAACCTCTGGTTCTTTCAGTTTATCCAGGTCCCATCTCCTTAAATTCCCACCTTTTTGCAGTTTCTTCAGTTTCAATCTGCAGTTCATAACCAATAGATTGTGGTCAGAATCCACATCTGCCCCTGGAAATGTCTTACAATTTAAAACCTGGTTCCTAAATCTCTGTCTTACCATTATATAATCTATCTGATACCTATTAGTATCTCCAGGATTCTTCCAGGTATACAACCTTCTTTTATGATTCTTGAACCAAGTGTTAGCTATGATTAAGTTATGCTCTGTGCAAAATTCTACAAGGCGGCTTCCTCTTTCATTTCTTCCCCCCAATCCATATTCACCTACTATGTTTCCTTCTCTCCCTTTTCCTACTGACGAATTCCAGTCACCCATGACTATTAAATTTTCGTCTCCCTTCACTACCTGAATAATTTCTTTTATCTCGTCATACATTTCATCAATTTCTTCATCATCTGCAGAGCTAGTTGGCATATAAACTTGTACTACTGTAGTAGGCATGGGCTTTGTGTCTATCTTGGCAACAATAATGCGTTCACTATGCTGTTTGTAGTAGCTAACCCGCACTCCTATTTTTTTATTCATTATTAAACCTACTCCTGCATTTCCCCTATTTGATTTTGTATTTATAACCCTGTAATCACCTGACCAAAAGTCTTGTTCCTCCTGCCACTGAACTTCACTAATTCCCACTATATCTAACTTTAACCTATCCATTTCCCTTTTTAAATTTTCTAACCTACCTGCCCGATTAAGGGATCTGACATTCCACGCTCCGATCCATAGAATGCCAGTTTTCTTTCTCCTGATAACGACGTCCTCTTGAGTAGTCCCCGCCCGGAGATCCGAATGGGGGACTATTTTACCTCCGGAATATTTTACCCAAGAGGACGCCATCATCATTTAATCATACAGTAAAGCTGCATGTCCTCGGGAAAAATTACGGCTGTAGTTTCCCCTTGCTTTCAGCCGTTCGCAGTACCAGCACAGCAAGGCCGTTTTGGTTAATGTTACAAGGCCAGATCAGTCAATCATCCAGACTGTTGCCCCTGCAACTACTGAAAAGGCTGCTGCCCCTCTTCAGGAACCACATGTTTGTCTGGCCTCTCAACAGATACCCCTATGGTACGGCCATCTGTATCGCTGAGGCACGCAAGCCTCCCCACCAACGGCAAGGTCCATGGTTCATGGGGGAAGAGCAGGGAGATGTGTTGCCATAAACCATGTTTCCTGAAGTGCTATGCCAATTCCATAATAAGTAGCCAGTAAATGACGGTGTCCGGTCAGATGTCAATAGTAACTGCTACAGTTCCATTGAAGGAGTGTTGCAGTCAGGTCTGAGAAAATGGCATACGGAAAAGATGGGTGTGATTACTTTGCTACCATGTCGCAGTCTGTCCGATTGTGTGAACAGCCATCAAGTTGCATAGGCCCGACCTTTGCAGAAGTGGGAAGAGAAACATCCAAAGCCTCAAAAAGTAGTTTATCTTTCTGTTTATCCTTCTTATCCTTTTGAGTCTGATTTCTGTCAAGATTTTTCCCATTTCATCTTCAAGGAATAAAGAGGACTGTACTTTCTTCAGTCCACAGCCTGTGGCTGCTGATCCTTGTCTTTTGAGGGGGGGAACCTTGGCTGGTGTCCTCAACCCTGATGACACCAGATAATGACGAGGCATCTCTGCCCGCACAAATGGTGTGGGAACCACCAGTGCTATAGTGGTAGGGGCCATGGGTCTTGACATTCCTTCCCTCAACTGTGGGGCAGGCCCTGGAGTATGACCAGGGCCAGGAGGTTTCATCCAAGAAATTGCCATCACTTTAAGGTATCTACTGTGACAACAGTTTCAAAATTTAAGACCGTATCAGTCGGACAAAGTCTTTCAAACTTTTTCTTTGCATATTGATGGGACATGTGGTCAAGTGTTTTATACTCTTGAATTTTCTTCTCCCTCTTGAACACAAGGCATTGCAGTGAATGAGTTGAGTTGAGTTGGTCACAAGGGCTGTCCTTATGGGATGCCCGTACCCATGTCTGACAAATAGCCCTATTAGAACAGCAGTAGGATATGTATCCGAGCCTCTGGCACTTGAAACATCTCATCAGAGGAGGAAAATAAGGTTGGTTGGTTTAAAAGAGGGGGGGCAAGGGACCAAACTGCGAAGTCATCGGTCCCATGTTCCCCGTAAAATAATTACAAAACAGATAGAAGAAAAGAAAGGAGACATACAGGAGAAAGAAAGGACAACCAACACTACTATGGACAAAACAGGAAAAGAAAACCACAGAGAGAAGCAAGAAACAGGTAGAAGGGGTAAAAACAAGAGAGCAGATGACCGTAGCTGGCAGACCACGAGAATGAAAAGGAAAAGCCAGCCACTCTGTGACACATTAAAACATCCACCCCAAAAGCATTAGAGTGGAGAACACAAAGGGACAAAGGACATGCGCTACAACTTATATAGAACGATAAAACCCACCGTCGCGTATAAAACGTAAAACTAAATAAGCCAATGAGTCATTGTCAGCAAAAATTAATGGCAACAAGTTCGGTAACTGAAGAGTCCATCGTAGGGCAGCTAAAGGACAGCTCACCAAGATAAGGGCCACTGTCAGCCAGGCACCGAACAGACGCTGAGGTGGGACATCACGGTGCAGGAGATAGCCGTGTGTCACCCAAGCATGGCCAATGCGGAGCCGGCACAGGCCCATAGTGTCCCTGTGAGAGACCTGCGTGGAGGATTCACACATTCTTAGTCTCCTTAATGGCACGCAGTTTGTTGTGCGTGCTGAGGTTATGCAATTTCGTCTCCCAAAGCCGCAAAACCTTGCGGCATAGTACTGAACACAGGTCAGTTGCAGAGAAGCCGATCTCCATAAGCTGTTTCCACATAGCCTGTTTGGCCAGCCTGTCGGCAAGTTCATTGCCCAGGATTCCGACGTGACCTGGGGTCCAGACAAACACCACTGAACGATCGGACCGTTGCAGGAGACAGATGGAATCCTTGATGGTCACTATCAAAGGATGACGAGGGTAGCACTGGTCGAGAGCTTGTAGGCTGCTCATGGAGACAGTACACCAAAGAAACACCTCCCCAGGGAAATGAATGGATGTGCTCAAGAGCACGAGATATAGCCACCAGCTCAGCAGTGAA